>NW_026263287.1:0-302614 GCF_947179515.1 Apodemus sylvaticus
CTTTTGGAGATACAACGTGTAGTTTGGGAGATACAAGCTAATTTTGTACTATGCGTTATTTCTTCTCGTAAAGAGTTTCCAATGCGTACGTATATGTCTTTCCCTCTGCAAAAACTGTATTTCTTATGAAGTGGTATTCTTACATATCCTTTCGAGAGAAAACTGTCCTGTGCCTTCTCTTTTGAGGCTACACACTAGACATACACGCAACATGAAAGCCTTGTCGACTTACAACGTGTTGTTTAGGAAAAACAAGATAATTTCGCACGATGCCGGGATTTCCTTAAAAACGTGATTTTCTGAAAAATTTTGACGAAAGAAAATTCTCCTTTTGGTTCTCTTTAGATGCTACATGTTAAGACGTACACGCCACAACAATTCTTTTGGAGATACAACGTGTAGTTTTGGAGATACAAGCTAATTTGTACTATGCGTTATTTCTTCTCGTAAAGAGTTTCCAATGCGTACGTATATGTCTTTACCTCTGCAAAACTGTATTTCCTTATGAAGTGGTATTCTTACATATCCTTTCGAGAGAAAACTGTCCTGTGCTTCTCTTTTTGAGGCTACACACTTAGACATACACGCAACATGAAAGCTTGTCGACTTACAACGTGTTGTTTAGGAAAAACAAGATAATTTCGCACGATGCGGGATTTCCTTAAAACGTGATTTTCTGAAAAATTTTGACGAAAGAAAATTCTCCTTGTGGTTCTCTTTAGATGCTACATGTTAAGACGTACACCGCCACAACAATTCTTTTCGAGATTACAACGTGTAGTTTTGGAGATACAAGCTAATTTTGTTACTATGCGTTATTTCTTCTCGTAAAGAGTTTTCCCAATGCGTACGTATATGTCTTTACTCTGCAAAACTGTATTTCCTTATGAAGTGGTATTCTTACATATCCTTTCGAGAGAAAACTGTCCTGTGCCTTCTCTTTGAGGCTACACACTTAGACATACACGCAAACATGAAAGCTTTTCGACTTACAACGTGTTGTTTAGGAAAAACAAGATAATTTCGCACGATGCGGGATTTCCTTAAAACGTGATTTTCTGAAAAATTTTGACGAAAGAAAATTCTCCTTTTGGTTCTCATTTAGATGCTACATGTTAAGACGTACACGCCACAAACAATTCTTTTCGAGATACAACGTGTAGTTTTGGAGATACAAGCTAATTTTGTACTATGCGTTATGTCGTTCTCGTAAAGAGTTTCCAATGCGTACGTATATGTCTTTACTCTGCAAAAACTGTATTTCCTTATGAAGTGGTATTCTTATATATCCTTTCGAGAGAAAACTGTCCTGTGCCTTCACTTTTGAGGCTACACACTTAGACATACACGCAACATGAAAGCTTTTCGACTTACAACGTGTTGTTTAGGAAAAACAAGATAATTTCGCACGATGCGGGATTTCCTTAAAACGTGATTTTCTGAAAAATTTTGACGAAAGAAAATTCTCCTTGTGGTTCTCTTTAGATGCTACATGTTAAGACGTACACGCCACAACAATTCTTTTCGAGATACAACGTGTAGTTTTGGAGATACAAGCTAATTTTGTACTATGCGTTATTTCTTCTCGTAAAGAGTTTCCAATGCGTACGTATATGTCTTTACTCTGCAAAACTGTATTTCCTTATGAAGTGGTATTCTTACATATCCTTTCGAGAGAAAACTGTCCTGTGCCTTCTCTTTTGAGGCTACACACTTAGACATACACGCAACATGAAAGCTTGTCGACTTACAACGTGTTGTTTAGGAAAAACAAGATAATTTCGCACGATGCGGGATTTCCTTAAAACGTGATTTTCTGAAAAATTTTGACGAAAGAAAATTCTCCTTTTGGTTCTCTTTAGATGCTACATGTTAAGACGTACACGCCACAACAATTCTTTTCGAGATACAACGTGTAGTTTTGGAGATACAAGCTAATTTTGTACTATGCGTTACTTCTTCTCGTAAAGAGTTTCCAATGCGTACGTATATGTCTTTACTCTGCAAAACTGTATTTCCTTATGAAGTGGTATTCTTACATATCCTTTCGAGAGAAAACTGTCCTGTGCCTTCTCTTTTGAGGCTACACACTTAGACATACACGCAACATGAAAGCTTTTCGACTTACAACGTGTTGTTTAGGAAAAACAAGATAATTTCGCACGATGCGGGATTTCCTTAAAACGTGATTTTCTGAAAAATTTTGACGAAAGAAAATTCTCCTTTTGGTTCTCTTTAGATGCTACATGTTAAGACGTACACGCCCACAACAATTCTTTTCGAGATACAACGTGTAGTTTTGGAGATAAAAGCTAATTTTGTACTATGCGTTATTTCTTCTCGTAAAGAGTTTCCAATGCGTACGTATATGTCTTTACTCTGCAAAACTGTATTTCCTTATGAAGTGGTATTCTTACATATCCTTTCGAGAGAAAACTGTCCTGTGCCTTCTCTTTTGAGGCTACACACTTAGACATACACGCAACATGAAAGCTTGTCGACTTACAACGTGTTGTTTAGGGAAAAACAAGATAATTTCGCACGATGCGGGATTTCCTTAAAAACGTGATTTTCTGAAAAATTTTGACGAAAGAAAATTCTCCTTTTGGTTCTCTTTAGATGCTACATGTTAAGACGTACACGCCACAACAATTCTTTTCGAGATACAAACGTGTAGTTTTGGAGATACAAGCTAATTTTGTACTATGCGTTATTTCTTCTCGTAAAGAGTTTCCAATGCGTACGTATATGTCTTTACTCTGCAAAACTGTATTTCCTTATGAAGTGGTATTCTTACATATCCTTTCGAGAGAAAACTGTCCTGTGCCTTCTCTTTTGAGGCTACACACTTAGACATACACGCAACATGAAAGCTTTTCGACTTACTACGTGTGTTTAGAATAAACAAGATAATTTCGCACGATGCGGGATTTCCTTAAAACGTGATTTTCTGAAAAATTTGACGAAAGAAAATTCTCCTTTTGGTTCTCTTTAGATGCTACATGTTAAGACGTACACGCCACAACAATTCTTTTCGAGATACAACGTGTAGTTTTGGAGATACAAGCTAATTTTGTACTATGCGTTATTTCTTCTCGTAAAGAGTTTCCAATGCGTACGTATATGTCTTTACTATGCAAAACTGTATTTCCTTATGAAGTGGTATTCTTACATATCCTTTCGAGAGAAAACTGTCCTGTGCCTTCTCTTTTGAGGCTACACACTTAGACATACACGCAACATGAAAGCTTTTCGACTTACAACGTGGTTGTTTAGGAAAAACAAGATAATTTCGCACGATGCGGGATTTCCTTAAAACGTGATTTTCTGAAAATTTTGACGAAAGAAAATTCTCCTTTTGGTTCTCTTTAGATGCTACATGTTAAGACGTACACGCCACAACAATTCTTTTGGAGATACAACGTGTAGTTTTTGGAGATACAAGCTAATTTTGTACTATGCGTTATTTCTTCTCGTAAAGAGTTTCCAATGCGTACGTATATGTCTTTACTCTGCAAAACTGTATTTCCTTATGAAGTGGTATTCTTACATATCCTTTCGAGAGAAAACTGTCCTGTGCCTTCTCTTTTGAGGCTACACACTTAGACATACACGCAACATGAAAGCTTGTCGACTTACAACGTGTTGTTTAGGAAAAACAAGATAATTTCGCACGATGCGGGATTTCCTTAAAACGTGATTTTCTGAAAAATTTTGACGAAAGAAAATTCTCCTTGTGGTTCTCTTTAGATGCTACATGTTAAGACGTACACGCCACAACAATTCTTTTGGAGATACAACGTGTAGTTTTGGAGATACAAGCTAATTTTGTACTATGCGTTATTTCTTCTCGTAAAGAGTTTCCAATGCGTACGTATATGGTCTTTACTCTGCAAAACTGTATTTCCTTATGAAGTGGTATTCTTACATATCCTTTCGAGAGAAAACTGTCCTGTGCCTTCTCTTTTGAGGCTACACACTTAGACATACACGCAACATGAAAGCTTTTCGACTTACAACGTGTTGTTTAGGAAAAACAAGATAATTTCGCACGATGCGGGATTTCCTTAAAACGTGATTTTCTGAAAAATTTTGAACGAAAGAAAATTCTCCTTTGGTTCTCTTTAGATGCTACATGTTAAGACGTACACGCCACAACAATTCTTTTCGAGATACACGTGTAGTTTTGGAGATACAAGCTAATTTTGTACTATGCGTTATTTCTTCTCGTAAAGAGTTTCCAATGCGTACGTATATGTCTTTACTCTGCAAAACTGTATTTCCTTATGAAGTGGTATTCTTACATATCCTTTCGAGAGAAAACTGTCCTGTGCCTCTCTTTTGAGGCTACACACTTAGACATACACGCAACATGAAAGCTTGTCGACTTACAACGTGTTGTTTAGGAAAAACAAGATAAATTTCGCACGATGCGGGATTTCCTTAAAACGTGATTTTCTGAAAAATTTTGACGAAAGAAAATTCTCCTTTTGGTTCTCTTTAGATGCTACATGTTAAGACGTACACGCCACAACAATTCTTTTGGAGATACAACGTGTAGTTTTGGAGATACAAGCTAATTTTGTACTATGCGTTATTTCTTCTCGTAAAGAGTTTCCAATGCGTACGTATATGTCTTTACTCTGCAAAACTGTATTTCCTTATGAAGTGGTATTCTTACATATCCTTTCGAGAGAAAACTGTCCTGTGCCTTCTCTTTTGAGGCTACACACTTAGACATACACGCAACATGAAAGCTTGTCGACTTACAACGTGTTGTTTAGGAAAAACAAGATAATTTCGCACGATGCGGGATTTCCTTAAAACGTGATTTTCTGAAAAATTTTGACGAAAGAAAATTCTCCTTTTGGTTCTCTTTAGATGCTACATGTTAAGACGTACACGCCACAACAATTCTTTTCGAGATACAACGTGTAGTTTTGGAGATACAAGCTAATTTTGTACTATGCGTTATTTCTTCTCGTAAAGAGTTTCCAATGCGTACGTATATGTCTTTACTCTGCAAAACTGTATTTCCTTATGAAGTGGTATTCTTACATATCCTTTCGAGAGAAAACTGTCCTGTGCCTTCTCTTTTGAGGCTACACACTTAGACATACACGCAACATGAAAGCTTTTCGACTTACAACGTGTTGTTTAGGAAAAACAAGATAATTTCGCACGATGCGGGATTTCCTTAAAACGTGATTTTCTGAAAAATTTTGACGAAAGAAAATTCTCCTTTTGGTTCTCTTTAGATGCTACATGTTAAGACGTACACGCCACAACAATTCTTTTCGAGATACAACGTGTAGTTTTGGAGATACAAGCTAATTTTGTACTATGCGTTATTTCTTCTCGTAAAGAGTTTCCAATGCGTACGTATATGTCTTTACTCTGCAAAACTGTATTTCCTTATGAAGTGGTATTCTTACATATCCTTTCGAGAGAAAACTGTCCTGTGCCTTCTCTTTTGAGGCTACACACTTAGACATACACGCAACATGAAAGCTTGTCGACTTACAACGTGTTGTTTAGGAAAAACAAGATAATTTCGCACGATGCGGGATTTCCTTAAAACGTGATTTTCTGAAAAATTTTGACGAAAGAAAATTCTCCTTGTGGTTCTCTTTAGATGCTACATGTTAAGACGTACACGCCACAACAATTCTTTTCGAGATACAACGTGTAGTTTTGGAGATACAAGCTAATTTTGTACTATGCGTTATTTCTTCTCGTAAAGAGTTTCCAATGCGTACGTATATGTCTTTACTCTGCAAAACTGTATTTCCTTATGAAGTGGTATTCTTACATATCCTTTCGAGAGGAAACTGTCCTGTGCCTTCTCTTTTGAGGCTACACACTTAGACATACACGCAACATGAAAGCTTGTCGACTTACAACGTGTTGTTTAGGAAAAACAAGATAATTTCGCACGATGCGGGATTTCCTTAAAACGTGATTTTCTGAAAAATTTTGACGAAAGAAAATTCTCCTTTTGGTTCTCTTTAGATGCTACATGTTAAGACGTACACGCCACAACAATTCTTTTCGAGATACAACGTGTAGTTTTGGAGATACAAGCTAATTTTGTACTATGCGTTATTTCTTCTCGTAAAGAGTTTCCAATGCGTACGTATATGTCTTTACTCTGCAAAACTGTATTTCCTTATGAAGTGGTATTCTTACATATCCTTTCGAGAGAAAACTGTCCTGTGCCTTCTCTTTTGAGGCTACACACTTAGACATACACGTAACATGAAAGCTTTTCGACTTACAACGTGTTGTTTAGGAAAAACAAGATAATTTCGCACGATGCGGGATTTCCTTAAAACGTGATTTTCTGAAAAATTTTGACGAAAGAAAATTCTCCTTTTGGTTCTCTTTAGATGCTACATGTTAAGACGTACACGCCACAACAATTCTTTTCGAGATACAACGTGTAGTTTTGGAGATACAAGCTAATTTTGTACTATGCGTTATTTCTTCTCGTAAAGAGTTTCCAATGCGTACGTATATGTCTTTACTCTGCAAAACTGTATTTCCTTATGAAGTGGTATTCTTACATATCCTTTCGAGAGAAAACTGTCCTGTGCCTTCTCTTTTGAGGCTACACACTTAGACATACACGCAACATGAAAGCTTGTCGACTTACAACGTGTTGTTTAGGAAAAACAAGATAATTTCGCACGATGCGGGATTTCCTTAAAACGTGATTTTCTGAAAAATTTTGACGAAAGAAAATTCTCCTTGTGGTTCTCTTTAGATGCTACATGTTAAGACGTACACGCCACAACAATTCTTTTCGAGATACAACGTGTAGTTTTGGAGATACAAGCTAATTTTGTACTATGCGTTATTTCTTCTCGTAAAGAGTTTCCAATGCGTACGTATATGTCTTTACTCTGCAAAACTGTATTTCCTTATGAAGTGGTATTCTTACATATCCTTTCGAGAGAAAACTGTCCTGTGCCTTCTCTTTTGAGGCTACACACTTAGACATACACGCAACATGAAAGCTTTTCGACTTACAACGTGTTGTTTAGGAAAAACAAGATAATTTCGCACGATGCGGGATTTCCTTAAAACGTGATTTTCTGAAAAATTTTGACGAAAGAAAATTCTCCTTTTGGTTCTCTTTAGATGCTACATGTTAAGACGTACACGCCACAACAATTCTTTTCGAGATACAACGTGTAGTTTTGGAGATACAAGCTAATTTTGTACTATGCGTTATTTCTTCTCGTAAAGAGTTTCCAATGCGTACGTATATGTCTTTACTATGCAAAACTGTATTTCCTTATGAAGTGGTATTCTTACATATCCTTTCGAGAGAAAACTGTCCTGTGCCTTCTCTTTTGAGGCTACACACTTAGACATACACGCAACATGAAAGCTTTTCGACTTACAACGTGTTGTTTAGGAAAAACAAGATAATTTCGCACGATGCGGGATTTCCTTAAAACGTGATTTTCTGAAAAATTTTGACGAAAGAAAATTCTCCTTTTGGTACTCTTTAGATGCTACATGTTAAGACGTACACGCCACAACAATTATTTTCGAGATACAACGTGTAGTTTTGGAGATACAAGCTAATTTTGTACTATGCGTTATTTCTTCTCGTAAAGAGTTTCCAATGCGTACGTATATGTCTTTACTCTGCAAAACTGTATTTCCTTATGAAGTGGTATTCTTACATATCCTTTCGAGAGAAAACTGTCCTGTGCCTTCTCTTTTGAGGCTACACACTTAGACATACACGCAACATGAAAGCTTGTCGACTTACAACGTGTTGTTTAGGAAAAACAAGATAATTTCGCACGATGCGGGATTTCCTTAAAACGTGATTTTCTGAAAAATTTTGACGAAAGAAAATTCTCCTTGTGGTTGTCTTTAGATGCTACATGTTAAGACGTACACGCCACAACAATTCTTTTCGAGATACAACGTGTAGTTTTGGAGATACAAGCTAATTTTGTACTATGCGTTATTTCTTCTCGTAAAGAGTTTCCAATGCGTACGTATATGTCTTTACTCTGCAAAACTGTATTTCCTTATGAAGTGGTATTCTTACATATCCTTTCGAGAGAAAACTGTCCTGTGCCTTCTCTTTTGAGGCTACACACTTAGACATACACGCAACATGAAAGCTTTTCGACTTACAACGTGTTGTTTAGGAAAAACAAGATAATTTCGCACGATGCGGGATTTCCTTAAAACGTGATTTTCTGAAAAATTTTGACGAAAGAAAATTCTCCTTTTGGTTCTCTTTAGATGCTACATGTTAAGACGTACACGCCACAACCAATTCTTTTCGAGATACAACGTGTAGTTTTGGAGATACAAGCTAATTTTGTACTATGCGTTATTTCTTCTCGTAAAGAGTTTCCAATGCGTACGTATATGTCTTTACTCTGCAAAACTGTATTTCCTTATGAAGTGGTATTCTTACATATCCTTTCGAGAGAAAACTGTCCTGTGCCTTCTCTTTTGAGGCCTACACACCTTAGACATACACGCAACATGAAAGCTTTTCGACTTACAACGTGTTGTTTAGGAAAAACAAGATAATTTCGCACCGATGCGGGATTTCCTTAAAACGTGATTTTCTGTAAAATTATGACGAAAGAAAATTCTCCTTTTGGTTCTCTTTAGATGCTACATGTTAAGACGTACACGCCACAACAATTCTTTTCGAGATACAAACGTGTAGTTTTGGAGATACAAGCTAATTTTGTACTATGCGTTATTTCTTCTCGTAAAGAGTTTCCAATGCGTACGTATATGTCTTTACTCTGCAAAACTGTATTTCCTTATGAAGTGGTATTCTTACATATCCTTTCGAGAGAAAACTGTCCTGTGCCTTCTCTTTTGAGGCTACACACTTAGACATACACGCAACATGAAAGCTTTTCGACTTACAACGTGTTGTTTAGGAAAAACAAGATAATTTCGCACGATGCGGGATTTCCTTAAAACGTGATTTTCTGAAAAATTTTGACGAAAGAAAATTCTCCTTTTGGTTCTCTTTAGATGCTACATGTTAAGACGTACACGCCACAACAATTCTTTTCGAGATACAACGTGTAGTTTTGGAGATACAAGCTAATTTTGTACTATGCGTTATTTCTTCTCGTAAAGAGTTTCCAATGCGTACGTATATGTCTTTACTCTGCAAAACTGTATTTCCTTATGAAGTGGTATTCTTACATATCCTTTCGAGAGAAAACTGTCCTGTGCCTTCTCTTTTGAGGCTACACACTTAGACATACACGCAACATGAAAGCTTTTCGACTTACAACGTGTTGTTTAGGAAAAACAAGATAATTTCGCACGATGCGGGATTTCCTTAAAACGTGATTTTCTGAAAAATTTTGACGAAAGAAAATTCTCCTTTTGGTTCTCTTTAGATGCTACATGTTAAGACGTACACGCCACAACAATTCTTTTGGAGATACAACGTGTAGTTTTGGAGATACAAGCTAATTTTGTACTATGCGTTATTTCTTCTCGTAAAGAGTTTCCAATGCGTACGTATATGTCTTTACTCTGCAAAACTGTATTTCCTTATGAAGTGGTATTCTTACAAATCCTTTCGAGAGAAAACTGTCCTGTGCCTTCTCTTTTGAGGCTACACACTTAGACATACACGCAACATGAAAGCTTGTCGACTTACAACGTGTTGTTTAGGAAAAACAAGATAATTTCGCACGATGCGGGATTTCCTTAAAACGTGGTTTTCTGAAAAATTTTGACGAAAGAAAATTCTCCTTTTGGTTCTCTTTAGATGCTACATGTTAAGACGTACACGCCACAACAATTCTTTTGGAGATACAACGTGTAGTTTTGGAGATACAAGCTAATTTTGTACTATGCGTTATTTCTTCTCGTAAAGAGTTTCCAATGCGTACGTATATGTCTTTACTCTGCAAAACTGTATTTCCTTATGAAGTGGTATTCTTACATATCCTTTCGAGAGAAAACTGTCCTGTGCCTTCTCTTTTGAGGCTACACACTTAGACATACACGCAACATGAAAGCTTGTCTACTTACAACGTGTTGTTTAGGAAAAACAAGATAATTTCGCACGATGCGGGATTTCCTTAAAACGTGATTTTCTGAAAAATTTTGACGAAAGAAAATTCTCCTTTTGGTTCTCTTTAGATGCTACATGTTAAGACGTACACGCCACAACAATTCTTTTCGAGATACAACGTGTAGTTTTGGAGATACAAGCTAATTTTGTACTATGCGTTATTTCTTCTCGTAAAGAGTTTCCAATGCGTACGTATATGTCTTTACTCTGCAAAACTGTATTTCCTTATGAAGTGGTATTCTTACATATCCTTTCGAGAGAAAACTGTCCTGTGCCTTCTCTTTTGAGGCTACACACTTAGACATACACGCAACATGAAAGCTTTTCGACTTACAACGTGTTGTTTAGGAAAAACAAGATAATTTCGCACGATGCGGGATTTCCTTAAAACGTGATTTTCTGAAAAATTTTGACGAAAGAAAATTCTCCTTTTGGTTCTCTTTAGATGCTACATGTTAAGACGTACACGCCACAACAATTCTTTTCGAGATACAACGTGTAGTTTTGGAGATACAAGCTAATTTTGTACTATGCGTTATTTCTTCTCGTAAAGAGTTTCCAATGCGTACGTATATGTCTTTACTCTGCAAAACTGTATTTCCTTATGAAGTGGTATTCTTACATATCCTTTCGAGAGAAAACTGTCCTGTGCCTTCTCTTTTGAGGCTACACACTTAGACATACACGCAACATGAAAGCTTGTCGACTTACAACGTGTTGTTTAGGAAAAACAAGATAATTTCGCACGATGCGGGATTTCCTTAAAACGTGATTTTCTGAAAAATTTTGACGAAAGAAAATTCTCCTTGTGGTTCTCTTTAGATGCTACATGTTAAGACGTACACGCCACAACAATTCTTTTCGAGATACAACGTGTAGTTTTGGAGATACAAGCTAATTTTGTACTATGCGTTATTTCTTCTCGTAAAGAGTTTCCAATGCGTACGTATATGTCTTTACTCTGCAAAACTGTATTTCCTTATGAAGTGGTATTCTTACATATCCTTTCGAGAGAAAACTGTCCTGTGCCTTCTCTTTTGAGGCTACACACTTAGACATACACGCAACATGAAAGCTTGTCGACTTACAACGTGTTGTTTAGGAAAAACAAGATAATTTCGCACGATGCGGGATTTCCTTAAAACGTGATTTTCTGAAAAATTTTGACGAAAGAAAATTCTCCTTTTGGTTCTCTTTAGATGCTACATGTTAAGACGTACACGCCACAACAATTCTTTTGGAGATACAACGTGTAGTTTTGGAGATACAAGCTAATTTTGTACTATGCGTTATTTCTTCTCGTAAAGAGTTTCCAATGCGTACGTATATGTCTTTACTCTGCAAAACTGTATTTCCTTATGAAGTGGTATTCTTACATATCCTTTCGAGAGAAAACTGTCCTGTGCCTTCTCTTTTGAGGCTACACACTTAGACATACACGCAACATGAAAGCTTTTCGACTTACAACGTGTTGTTTAGGAAAAACAAGATAATTTCGCACGATGCGGGATTTCCTTAAAACGTGATTTTCTGAAAAATTTTGACGAAAGAAAATTCTCCTTTTGGTTCTCTTTAGATGCTACATGTTAAGACGTACACGCCACAACAATTCTTTTCGAGATACAACGTGTAGTTTTGGAGATACAAGCTAATTTTGTACTATGCGTTATTTCTTCTCGTAAAGAGTTTCCAATGCGTACGTATATGTCTTTACTCTGCAAAACTGTATTTCCTTATGAAGTGGTATTCTTACATATCCTTTCGAGAGAAAACTGTCCTGTGCCTTCTCTTTTGAGGCTACACACTTAGACATACACGCAACATGAAAGCTTGTCGACTTACAACGTGTTGTTTAGGAAAAACAAGATAATTTCGCACGATGCGGGATTTCCTTAAAACGTGATTTTCTGAAAAATTTTGACGAAAGAAAATTCTCCTTGTGGTTCTCTTTAGATGCTACATGTTAAGACGTACACGCCACAACAATTCTTTTCGAGATACAACGTGTAGTTTTGGAGATACAAGCTAATTTTGTACTATGCGTTATTTCTTCTCGTAAAGAGTTTCCAATGCGTACGTATATGTCTTTACTCTGCAAAACTGTATTTCCTTATGAAGTGGTATTCTTACATATCCTTTCGAGAGAAAACTGTCCTGTGCCTTCTCTTTTGAGGCTACACACTTAGACATACACGCAACATGAAAGCTTTTCGACTTACAACGTGTTGTTTAGGAAAAACAAGATAATTTCGCACGATGCGGGATTTCCTTAAAACGTGATTTTCTGAAAAATTTTGACGAAAGAAAATTCTCCTTTTGGTTCTCTTTAGATGCTACATGTTAAGACGTACACGCCACAACAATTCTTTTCGAGATACAACGTGTAGTTTTGGAGATACAAGCTAATTTTGTACTATGCGTTATTTCTTCTCGTAAAGAGTTTCCAATGCGTACGTATATGTCTTTACTCTGCAAAACTGTATTTCCTTATGAAGTGGTATTCTTACATATCCTTTCGAGAGAAAACTGTCCTGTGCCTTCTCTTTTGAGGCTACACACTTAGACATACACGCAACATGAAAGCTTTTCGACTTACAACGTGTTGTTTAGGAAAAACAAGATAATTTCGCACGATGCGGGATTTCCTTAAAACGTGATTTTCTGAAAAATTTTGACGAAAGAAAATTCTCCTTTTGGTTCTCTTTAGATGCTACATGTTAAGACGTACACGCCACAACAATTATTTTCGAGATACAACGTGTAGTTTTGGAGATACAAGCTAATTTTGTACTATGCGTTATTTCTTCTCGTAAAGAGTTTCCAATGCGTACGTATATGTCTTTACTCTGCAAAACTGTATTTCCTTATGAAGTGGTATTCTTACATATCCTTTCGAGAGAAAACTGTCCTGTGCCTTCTCTTTTGAGGCTACACACTTAGACATACACGCAACATGAAAGCTTTTCGACTTACAACGTGTTGTTTAGGAAAAACAAGATAATTTCGCACGATGCGGGATTTCCTTAAAACGTGATTTTCTGAAAAATTTTGACGAAAGAAAATTCTCCTTTTGGTTCTCTTTAGATGCTACATGTTAAGACGTACACGCCACAACAATTCTTTTGGAGATACAACGTGTAGTTTTGGAGATACAAGCTAATTTTGTACTATGCGTTATTTCTTCTCGTAAAGAGTTTCCAATGCGTACGTATATGTCTTTACTCTGCAAAACTGTATTTCCTTATGAAGTGGTATTCTTACAAATCCTTTCGAGAGAAAACTGTCCTGTGCCTTCTCTTTTGAGGCTACACACTTAGACATACACGCAACATGAAAGCTTGTCGACTTACAACGTGTTGTTTAGGAAAAACAAGATAATTTCGCACGATGCGGGATTTCCTTAAAACGTGGTTTTCTGAAAAATTTTGACGAAAGAAAATTCTCCTTTTGGTTCTCTTTAGATGCTACATGTTAAGACGTACACGCCACAACAATTCTTTTGGAGATACAACGTGTAGTTTTGGAGATACAAGCTAATTTTGTACTATGCGTTATTTCTTCTCGTAAAGAGTTTCCAATGCGTACGTATATGTCTTTACTCTGCAAAACTGTATTTCCTTATGAAGTGGTATTCTTACATATCCTTTCGAGAGAAAACTGTCCTGTGCCTTCTCTTTTGAGGCTACACACTTAGACATACACGCAACATGAAAGCTTGTCTACTTACAACGTGTT
Organism: Apodemus sylvaticus; assembly: GCF_947179515.1. Lineage (NCBI taxonomy): Eukaryota > Metazoa > Chordata > Mammalia > Rodentia > Muridae > Apodemus > Apodemus sylvaticus. The sequence continues at coordinate 13,832 of NW_026263287.1, forward strand.
GTTTAGGAAAAACAAGATAATTTCGCACGATGCGGGATTTCCTTAAAACGTGATTTTCTGAAAAATTTTGACGAAAGAAAATTCTCCTTTTGGTTCTCTTTAGATGCTACATGTTAAGACGTACACGCCACAACAATTCTTTTCGAGATACAACGTGTAGTTTTGGAGATACAAGCTAATTTTGTACTATGCGTTATTTCTTCTCGTAAAGAGTTTCCAATGCGTACGTATATGTCTTTACTCTGCAAAACTGTATTTCCTTATGAAGTGGTATTCTTACATATCCTTTCGAGAGAAAACTGTCCTGTGCCTTCTCTTTTGAGGCTACACACTTAGACATACACGCAACATGAAAGCTTTTCGACTTACAACGTGTTGTTTAGGAAAAACAAGATAATTTCGCACGATGCGGGATTTCCTTAAAACGTGATTTTCTGAAAAATTTTGACGAAAGAAAATTCTCCTTTTGGTTCTCTTTAGATGCTACATGTTAAGACGTACACGCCACAACAATTCTTTTCGAGATACAACGTGTAGTTTTGGAGATACAAGCTAATTTTGTACTATGCGTTATTTCTTCTCGTAAAGAGTTTCCAATGCGTACGTATATGTCTTTACTCTGCAAAACTGTATTTCCTTATGAAGTGGTATTCTTACATATCCTTTCGAGAGAAAACTGTCCTGTGCCTTCTCTTTTGAGGCTACACACTTAGACATACACGCAACATGAAAGCTTGTCGACTTACAACGTGTTGTTTAGGAAAAACAAGATAATTTCGCACGATGCGGGATTTCCTTAAAACGTGATTTTCTGAAAAATTTTGACGAAAGAAAATTCTCCTTGTGGTTCTCTTTAGATGCTACATGTTAAGACGTACACGCCACAACAATTCTTTTCGAGATACAACGTGTAGTTTTGGAGATACAAGCTAATTTTGTACTATGCGTTATTTCTTCTCGTAAAGAGTTTCCAATGCGTACGTATATGTCTTTACTCTGCAAAACTGTATTTCCTTATGAAGTGGTATTCTTACATATCCTTTCGAGAGAAAACTGTCCTGTGCCTTCTCTTTTGAGGCTACACACTTAGACATACACGCAACATGAAAGCTTGTCGACTTACAACGTGTTGTTTAGGAAAAACAAGATAATTTCGCACGATGCGGGATTTCCTTAAAACGTGATTTTCTGAAAAATTTTGACGAAAGAAAATTCTCCTTTTGGTTCTCTTTAGATGCTACATGTTAAGACGTACACGCCACAACAATTCTTTTGGAGATACAACGTGTAGTTTTGGAGATACAAGCTAATTTTGTACTATGCGTTATTTCTTCTCGTAAAGAGTTTCCAATGCGTACGTATATGTCTTTACTCTGCAAAACTGTATTTCCTTATGAAGTGGTATTCTTACATATCCTTTCGAGAGAAAACTGTCCTGTGCCTTCTCTTTTGAGGCTACACACTTAGACATACACGCAACATGAAAGCTTTTCGACTTACAACGTGTTGTTTAGGAAAAACAAGATAATTTCGCACGATGCGGGATTTCCTTAAAACGTGATTTTCTGAAAAATTTTGACGAAAGAAAATTCTCCTTTTGGTTCTCTTTAGATGCTACATGTTAAGACGTACACGCCACAACAATTCTTTTCGAGATACAACGTGTAGTTTTGGAGATACAAGCTAATTTTGTACTATGCGTTATTTCTTCTCGTAAAGAGTTTCCAATGCGTACGTATATGTCTTTACTCTGCAAAACTGTATTTCCTTATGAAGTGGTATTCTTACATATCCTTTCGAGAGAAAACTGTCCTGTGCCTTCTCTTTTGAGGCTACACACTTAGACATACACGCAACATGAAAGCTTGTCGACTTACAACGTGTTGTTTAGGAAAAACAAGATAATTTCGCACGATGCGGGATTTCCTTAAAACGTGATTTTCTGAAAAATTTTGACGAAAGAAAATTCTCCTTGTGGTTCTCTTTAGATGCTACATGTTAAGACGTACACGCCACAACAATTCTTTTCGAGATACAACGTGTAGTTTTGGAGATACAAGCTAATTTTGTACTATGCGTTATTTCTTCTCGTAAAGAGTTTCCAATGCGTACGTATATGTCTTTACTCTGCAAAACTGTATTTCCTTATGAAGTGGTATTCTTACATATCCTTTCGAGAGAAAACTGTCCTGTGCCTTCTCTTTTGAGGCTACACACTTAGACATACACGCAACATGAAAGCTTTTCGACTTACAACGTGTTGTTTAGGAAAAACAAGATAATTTCGCACGATGCGGGATTTCCTTAAAACGTGATTTTCTGAAAAATTTTGACGAAAGAAAATTCTCCTTTTGGTTCTCTTTAGATGCTACATGTTAAGACGTACACGCCACAACAATTCTTTTCGAGATACAACGTGTAGTTTTGGAGATACAAGCTAATTTTGTACTATGCGTTATTTCTTCTCGTAAAGAGTTTCCAATGCGTACGTATATGTCTTTACTCTGCAAAACTGTATTTCCTTATGAAGTGGTATTCTTACATATCCTTTCGAGAGAAAACTGTCCTGTGCCTTCTCTTTTGAGGCTACACACTTAGACATACACGCAACATGAAAGCTTTTCGACTTACAACGTGTTGTTTAGGAAAAACAAGATAATTTCGCACGATGCGGGATTTCCTTAAAACGTGATTTTCTGAAAAATTTTGACGAAAGAAAATTCTCCTTTTGGTTCTCTTTAGATGCTACATGTTAAGACGTACACGCCACAACAATTATTTTCGAGATACAACGTGTAGTTTTGGAGATACAAGCTAATTTTGTACTATGCGTTATTTCTTCTCGTAAAGAGTTTCCAATGCGTACGTATATGTCTTTACTCTGCAAAACTGTATTTCCTTATGAAGTGGTATTCTTACATATCCTTTCGAGAGAAAACTGTCCTGTGCCTTCTCTTTTGAGGCTACACACTTAGACATACACGCAACATGAAAGCTTGTCGACTTACAACGTGTTGTTTAGGAAAAACAAGATAATTTCGCACGATGCGGGATTTCCTTAAAACGTGATTTTCTGAAAAATTTTGACGAAAGAAAATTCTCCTTGTGGTTGTCTTTAGATGCTACATGTTAAGACGTACACGCCACAACAATTCTTTTCGAGATACAACGTGTAGTTTTGGAGATACAAGCTAATTTTGTACTATGCGTTATTTCTTCTCGTAAAGAGTTTCCAATGCGTACGTATATGTCTTTACTCTGCAAAACTGTATTTCCTTATGAAGTGGTATTCTTACATATCCTTTCGAGAGAAAACTGTCCTGTGCCTTCTCTTTTGAGGCTACACACTTAGACATACACGCAACATGAAAGCTTTTCGACTTACAACGTGTTGTTTAGGAAAAACAAGATAATTTCGCACGATGCGGGATTTCCTTAAAACGTGATTTTCTGAAAAATTTTGACGAAAGAAAATTCTCCTTTTGGTTCTCTTTAGATGCTACATGTTAAGACGTACACGCCACAACAATTCTTTTCGAGATACAACGTGTAGTTTTGGAGATACAAGCTAATTTTGTACTATGCGTTATTTCTTCTCGTAAAGAGTTTCCAATGCGTACGTATATGTCTTTACTCTGCAAAACTGTATTTCCTTATGAAGTGGTATTCTTACATATCCTTTCGAGAGAAAACTGTCCTGTGCCTTCTCTTTTGAGGCTACACACTTAGACATACACGCAACATGAAAGCTTTTCGACTTACAACGTGTTGTTTAGGAAAAACAAGATAATTTCGCACGATGCGGGATTTCCTTAAAACGTGATTTTCTGTAAAATTTTGACGAAAGAAAATTCTCCTTTTGGTTCTCTTTAGATGCTACATGTTAAGACGTACACGCCACAACAATTCTTTTCGAGATACAACGTGTAGTTTTGGAGATACAAGCTAATTTTGTACTATGCGTTATTTCTTCTCGTAAAGAGTTTCCAATGCGTACGTATATGTCTTTACTCTGCAAAACTGTATTTCCTTATGAAGTGGTATTCTTACATATCCTTTCGAGAGAAAACTGTCCTGTGCCTTCTCTTTTGAGGCTACACACTTAGACATACACGCAACATGAAAGCTTGTCGACTTACAACGTGTTGTTTAGGAAAAACAAGATAATTTCGCACGATGCGGGATTTCCTTAAAACGTGATTTTCTGAAAAATTTTGACGAAAGAAAATTCTCCTTGTGGTTCTCTTTAGATGCTACATGTTAAGACGTACACGCCACAACAATTCTTTTCGAGATACAACGTGTAGTTTTGGAGATACAAGCTAATTTTGTACTATGCGTTATTTCTTCTCGTAAAGAGTTTCCAATGCGTACGTATATGTCTTTACTCTGCAAAACTGTATTTCCTTATGAAGTGGTATTCTTACATATCCTTTCGAGAGAAAACTGTCCTGTGCCTTCTCTTTTGAGGCTACACACTTAGACATACACGCAACATGAAAGCTTTTCGACTTACAACGTGTTGTTTAGGAAAAACAAGATAATTTCGCACGATGCGGGATTTCCTTAAAACGTGATTTTCTGAAAAATTTTGACGAAAGAAAATTCTCCTTTTGGTTCTCTTTAGATGCTACATGTTAAGACGTACACGCCACAACAATTCTTTTCGAGATACAACGTGTAGTTTTGGAGATACAAGCTAATTTTTTACTATGCGTTATTTCTTCTCGTAAAGAGTTTCCAATGCGTACGTATATGTCTTTACTCTGCAAAACTGTATTTCCTTATGAAGTGGTATTCTTACATATCCTTTCGAGAGAAAACTGTCCTGTGCCTTCTCTTTTGAGGCTACACACTTAGACATACACGCAACATGAAAGCTTTTCGACTTACAACGTGTTGTTTAGGAAAAACAAGATAATTTCGCACGATGCGGGATTTCCTTAAAACGTGATTTTCTGAAAAATTTTGACGAAAGAAAATTCTCCTTTTGGTTCTCTTTAGATGCTACATGTTAAGACGTACACGCCACAACAATTCTTTTCGAGATACAACGTGTAGTTTTGGAGATACAAGCTAATTTTGTACTATGCGTTATTTCTTCTCGTAAAGAGTTTCCAATGCGTACGTATATGTCTTTACTCTGCAAAACTGTATTTCCTTATGAAGTGGTATTCTTACATATCCTTTCGAGAGAAAACTGTCCTGTGCCTTCTCTTTTGAGGCTACACACTTAGACATACACGCAACATGAAAGCTTGTCGACTTACAACGTGTTGTTTAGGAAAAACAAGATAATTTCGCACGATGCGGGATTTCCTTAAAACGTGATTTTCTGAAAAATTTTGACGAAAGAAAATTCTCCTTGTGGTTCTCTTTAGATGCTACATGTTAAGACGTACACGCCACAACAATTCTTTTCGAGATACAACGTGTAGTTTTGGAGATACAAGCTAATTTTGTACTATGCGTTATTTCTTCTCGTAAAGAGTTTCCAATGCGTACGCATATGTCTTTACTCTGCAAAACTGTATTTCCTTATGAAGTGGTATTCTTACATATCCTTTCGAGAGAAAACTGTCCTGTGCCTTCTCTTTTGAGGCTACACACTTAGACATACACGCAACATGAAAGCTTTTCGACTTACAACGTGTTGTTTAGGAAAAACAAGATAATTTCGCACGATGCGGGATTTCCTTAAAACGTGATTTTCTGAAAAATTTTGACGAAAGAAAATTCTCCTTTTGGTTCTCTTTAGATGCTACATGTTAAGACGTACACGCCACAACAATTCTTTTCGAGATACAACGTGTAGTTTTGGAGATACAAGCTAATTTTGTACTATGCGTTATTTCTTCTCGTAAAGAGTTTCCAATGCGTACGTATATGTCTTTACTCTGCAAAACTGTATTTCCTTATGAAGTGGTATTCTTACATATCCTTTCGAGAGAAAACTGTCCTGTGCCTTCTCTTTTGAGGCTACACACTTAGACATACACGCAACATGAAAGCTTTTCGACTTACAACGTGTTGTTTAGGAAAAACAAGATAATTTCGCACGATGCGGGATTTCCTTAAAACGTGATTTTCTGAAAAATTTTGACGAAAGAAAATTCTCCTTTTGGTTCTCTTTAGATGCTACATGTTAAGACGTACACGCCACAACAATTCTTTTCGAGATACAACGTGTAGTTTTGGAGATACAAGCTAATTTTGTACTATGCGTTATTTCTTCTCGTAAAGAGTTTCCAATGCGTATGTATATGTCTTTACTCTGCAAAACTGTATTTCCTTATGAAGTGGTATTCTTACATATCCTTTCGAGAGAAAACTGTCCTGTGCCTTCTCTTTTGAGGCTACACACTTAGACATACACGCAACATGAAAGCTTTTCGACTTACAACGTGTTGTTTAGGAAAAACAAGATAATTTCGCACGATGCGGGATTTCCTTAAAACGTGATTTTCTGAAAAATTTTGACGAAAGAAAATTCTCCTTTTGGTTCTCTTTAGATGCTACATGTTAAGACGTACACGCCACAACAATTCTTTTCGAGATACAACGTGTAGTTTTGGAGATACAAGCTAATTTTGTACTATGCGTTATTTCTTCTCGTAAAGAGTTTCCAATGCGTACGTATATGTCTTTACTCTGCAAAACTGTATTTCCTTATGAAGTGGTATTCTTACATATCCTTTCGAGAGAAAACTGTCCTGTGCCTTCTCTTTTGAGGCTACACACTTAGACATACACGCAACATGAAAGCTTTTCGACTTACAACGTGTTGTTTAGGAAAAACAAGATAATTTCGCACGATGCGGGATTTCCTTAAAACGTGATTTTCTGAAAAATTTTGACGAAAGAAAATTCTCCTTTTGGTTCTCTTTAGATGCTACATGTTAAGACGTACACGCCACAACAATTCTTTTCGAGATACAACGTGTAGTTTTGGAGATACAAGCTAATTTTGTACTATGCGTTATTTCTTCTCGTAAAGAGTTTCCAATGCGTACGTATATGTCTTTACTCTGCAAAACTGTATTTCCTTATGAAGTGGTATTCTTACATATCCTTTCGAGAGAAAACTGTCCTGTGCCTTCTCTTTTGAGGCTACACACTTAGACATACACGCAACATGAAAGCTTTTCGACTTACAACGTGTTGTTTAGGAAAAACAAGATAATTTCGCACGATGCGGGATTTCCTTAAAACGTGATTTTCTGAAAAATTTTGACGAAAGAAAATTCTCCTTTTGGTTCTCTTTAGATGCTACATGTTAAGACGTACACGCCACAACAATTCTTTTCGAGATACAACGTGTAGTTTTGGAGATACAAGCTAATTTTGTACTATGCGTTATTTCTTCTCGTAATGAGTTTCCAATGCGTACGTATATGTCTTTACTCTGCAAAACTGTATTTCCTTATGAAGTGGTATTCTTACATATCCTTTCGAGAGAAAACTGTCCTGTGCCTTCTCTTTTGAGGCTACACACTTAGACATACACGCAACATGAAAGCTTGTCGACTTACAACGTGTTGTTTAGGAAAAACAAGATAATTTCGCACGATGCGGGATTTCCTTAAAACGTGATTTTCTGAAAAATTTTGACGAAAGAAAATTCTCCTTGTGGTTCTCTTTAGATGCTACATGTTAAGACGTACACGCCACAACAATTCTTTTCGAGATACAACGTGTAGTTTTGGAGATACAAGCTAATTTTGTACTATGCGTTATTTCTTCTCGTAAAGAGTTTCCAATGCGTACGTATATGTCTTTACTCTGCAAAACTGTATTTCCTTATGAAGTGGTATTCTTACATATCCTTTCGAGAGAAAACTGTCCTGTGCCTTCTCTTTTGAGGCTACACACTTAGACATACACGCAACATGAAAGCTTTTCGACTTACAACGTGTTGTTTAGGAAAAACAAGATAATTTCGCACGATGCGGGATTTCCTTAAAACGTGATTTTCTGAAAAATTTTGACGAAAGAAAATTCTCCTTTTGGTTCTCTTTAGATGCTACATGTTAAGACGTACACGCCACAACAATTCTTTTCGAGATACAACGTGTAGTTTTGGAGATACAAGCTAATTTTGTACTATGCGTTATTTCTTCTCGTAAAGAGTTTCCAATGCGTACGTATATGTCTTTACTCTGCAAAACTGTATTTCCTTATGAAGTGGTATTCTTACATATCCTTTCGAGAGAAAACTGTCCTGTGCCTTCTCTTTTGAGGCTACACACTTAGACATACACGCAACATGAAAGCTTGTCGACTTACAACGTGTTGTTTAGGAAAAACAAGATAATTTCGCACGATGCGGGATTTCCTTAAAACGTGATTTTCTGAAAAATTTTGACGAAAGAAAATTCTCCTTGTGGTTCTCTTTAGATGCTACATGTTAAGACGTACACGCCACAACAATTCTTTTGGAGATACAACGTGTAGTTTTGGAGATACAAGCTAATTTTGTACTATGCGTTATTTCTTCTCGTAAAGAGTTTCCAATGCGTACGTATATGTCTTTACTCTGCAAAACTGTATTTCCTTATGAAGTGGTATTCTTACATATCCTTTCGAGAGAAAACTGTCCTGTGCCTTCTCTTTTGAGGCTACACACTTAGACATACACGCAACATGAAAGCTTTTCGACTTACAACGTGTTGTTTAGGAAAAACAAGATAATTTCGCACGATGCGGGATTTCCTTAAAACGTGATTTTCTGAAAAATTTTGACGAAAGAAAATTCTCCTTTTGGTTCTCTTTAGATGCTACATGTTAAGACGTACACGCCACAACAATTCTTTTCGAGATACAACGTGTAGTTTTGGAGATACAAGCTAATTTTGTACTATGCGTTATTTCTTCTCGTAAAGAGTTTCCAATGCGTACGTATATGTCTTTACTCTGCAAAACTGTATTTCCTTATGAAGTGGTATTCTTACATATCCTTTCGAGAGAAAACTGTCCTGTGCCTTCTCTTTTGAGGCTACACACTTAGACATACACGCAACATGAAAGCTTTTCGACTTACAACGTGTTGTTTAGGAAAAACAAGATAATTTCGCACGATGCGGGATTTCCTTAAAACGTGATTTTCTGAAAAATTTTGACGAAAGAAAATTCTCCTTGTGGTTCTCTTTAGATGCTACATGTTAAGACGTACACGCCACAACAATTCTTTTCGAGATACAACGTGTAGTTTTGGAGATACAAGCTAATTTTGTACTATGCGTTATTTCTTCTCGTAAAGAGTTTCCAATGCGTACGTATATGTCTTTACTCTGCAAAACTGTATTTCCTTATGAAGTGGTATTCTTACATATCCTTTCGAGAGAAAACTGTCCTGTGCCTTCTCTTTTGAGGCTACACACTTAGACATACACGCAACATGAAAGCTTTTCGACTTACAACGTGTTGTTTAGGAAAAACAAGATAATTTCGCACGATGCGGGATTTCCTTAAAACGTGATTTTCTGAAAAATTTTGACGAAAGAAAATTCTCCTTGTGGTTCTCTTTAGATGCTACATGTTAAGACGTACACGCCACAACAATTCTTTTCGAGATACAACGTGTAGTTTTGGAGATACAAGCTAATTTTGTACTATGCGTTATTTCTTCTCGTAAAGAGTTTCCAATGCGTACGTATATGTCTTTACTCTGCAAAACTGTATTTCCTTATGAAGTGGTATTCTTACATATCCTTTCGAGAGAAAACTGTCCTGTGCCTTCTCTTTTGAGGCTACACACTTAGACATACACGCAACATGAAAGCTTGTCGACTTACAACGTGTTGTTTAGGAAAAACAAGATAATTTCGCACGATGCGGGATTTCCTTAAAACGTGATTTTCTGAAAAATTTTGACGAAAGAAAATTCTCCTTTTGGTTCTCTTTAGATGCTACATGTTAAGACGTACACGCCACAACAATTCTTTTCGAGATACAACGTGTAGTTTTGGAGATACAAGCTAATTTTGTACTATGCGTTATTTCTTCTCGTAAAGAGTTTCCAATGCGTACGTATATGTCTTTACTCTGCAAAACTGTATTTCCTTATGAAGTGGTATTCTTACATATCCTTTCGAGAGAAAACTGTCCTGTGCCTTCTCTTTTGAGGCTACACACTTAGACATACACGCAACATGAAAGCTTTTCGACTTACAACGTGTTGTTTAGGAAAAACAAGATAATTTCGCACGATGCGGGATTTCCTTAAAACGTGATTTTCTGAAAAATTTTGACGAAAGAAAATTCTCCTTTTGGTTCTCTTTAGATGCTACATGTTAAGACGTACACGCCACAACAATTCTTTTCGAGATACAACGTGTAGTTTTGGAGATACAAGCTAATTTTGTACTATGCGTTATTTCTTCTCGTAAAGAGTTTCCAATGCGTACGTATATGTCTTTACTCTGCAAAACTGTATTTCCTTATGAAGTGGTATTCTTACATATCCTTTCGAGAGAAAACTGTCCTGTGCCTTCTCTTTTGAGGCTACACACTTAGACATACACGCAACATGAAAGCTTGTCGACTTACAACGTGTTGTTTAGGAAAAACAAGATAATTTCGCACGATGCGGGATTTCCTTAAAACGTGATTTTCTGAAAAATTTTGACGAAAGAAAATTCTCCTTGTGGTTCTCTTTAGATGCTACATGTTAAGACGTACACGCCACAACAATTCTTTTCGAGATACAACGTGTAGTTTTGGAGATACAAGCTAATTTTGTACTATGCGTTATTTCTTCTCGTAAAGAGTTTCCAATGCGTACGTATATGTCTTTACTCTGCAAAACTGTATTTCCTTATGAAGTGGTATTCTTACATATCCTTTCGAGAGAAAACTGTCCTGTGCCTTCTCTTTTGAGGCTACACACTTAGACATACACGCAACATGAAAGCTTTTCGACTTACAACGTGTTGTTTAGGAAAAACAAGATAATTTCGCACGATGCGGGATTTCCTTAAAACGTGATTTTCTGAAAAATTTTGACGAAAGAAAATTCTCCTTTTGGTTCTCTTTAGATGCTACATGTTAAGACGTACACGCCACAACAATTCTTTTCGAGATACAACGTGTAGTTTTGGAGATACAAGCTAATTTTGTACTATGCGTTATTTCTTCTCGTAAAGAGTTTCCAATGCGTACGTATATGTCTTTACTCTGCAAAACTGTATTTCCTTATGAAGTGGTATTCTTACATATCCTTTCGAGAGAAAACTGTCCTGTGCCTTCTCTTTTGAGGCTACACACTTAGACATACACGCAACATGAAAGCTTTTCGACTTACAACGTGTTGTTTAGGAAAAACAAGATAATTTCGCACGATGCGGGATTTCCTTAAAACGTGATTTTCTGAAAAATTTTGACGAAAGAAAATTCTCCTTTTGGTTCTCTTTAGATGCTACATGTTAAGACGTACACGCCACAACAATTCTTTTCGAGATACAACGTGTAGTTTTGGAGATACAAGCTAATTTTGTACTATGCGTTATTTCTTCTCGTAAAGAGTTTCCAATGCGTACGTATATGTCTTTACTCTGCAAAACTGTATTTCCTTATGAAGTGGTATTCTTACATATCCTTTCGAGAGAAAACTGTCCTGTGCCTTCTCTTTTGAGGCTACACACTTAGACATACACGCAACATGAAAGCTTTTCGACTTACAACGTGTTGTTTAGGAAAAACAAGATAATTTCGCACGATGCGGGATTTCCTTAAAACGTGATTTTCTGAAAAATTTTGACGAAAGAAAATTCTCCTTTTGGTTCTCTTTAGATGCTACATGTTAAGACGTACACGCCACAACAATTATTTTCGAGATACAACGTGTAGTTTTGGAGATACAAGCTAATTTTGTACTATGCGTTATTTCTTCTCGTAAAGAGTTTCCAATGCGTACGTATATGTCTTTACTCTGCAAAACTGTATTTCCTTATGAAGTGGTATTCTTACATATCCTTTCGAGAGAAAACTGTCCTGTGCCTTCTCTTTTGAGGCTACACACTTAGACATACACGCAACATGAAAGCTTGTCGACTTACAACGTGTTGTTTAGGAAAAACAAGATAATTTCGCACGATGCGGGATTTCCTTAAAACGTGATTTTCTGAAAAATTTTGACGAAAGAAAATTCTCCTTGTGGTTGTCTTTAGATGCTACATGTTAAGACGTACACGCCACAACAATTCTTTTCGAGATACAACGTGTAGTTTTGGAGATACAAGCTAATTTTGTACTATGCGTTATTTCTTCTCGTAAAGAGTTTCCAATGCGTACGTATATGTCTTTACTCTGCAAAACTGTATTTCCTTATGAAGTGGTATTCTTACATATCCTTTCGAGAGAGAACTGTCCTGTGCCTTCTCTTTTGAGGCTACACACTTAGACATACACGCAACATGAAAGCTTTTCGACTTACAACGTGTTGTTTAGGAAAAACAAGATAATTTCGCACGATGCGGGATTTCCTTAAAACGTGATTTTCTGAAAAATTTTGACGAAAGAAAATTCTCCTTTTGGTTCTCTTTAGATGCTACATGTTAAGACGTACACGCCACACCAATTCTTTTCGAGATACAACGTGTAGTTTTGGAGATACAAGCTAATTTTGTACTATGCGTTATTTCTTCTCGTAAAGAGTTTCCAATGCGTACGTATATGTCTTTACTCTGCAAAACTGTATTTCCTTATGAAGTGGTATTCTTACATATCCTTTCGAGAGAAAACTGTCCTGTGCCTTCTCTTTTGAGGCTACACACTTAGACATACACGCAACATGAAAGCTTTTCGACTTACAACGTGTTGTTTAGGAAAAACAAGATAATTTCGCACGATGCGGGATTTCCTTAAAACGTGATTTTCTGTAAAATTTTGACGAAAGAAAATTCTCCTTTTGGTTCTCTTTAGATGCTACATGTTAAGACGTACACGCCACAACAATTCTTTTCGAGATACAACGTGTAGTTTTGGAGATACAAGCTAATTTTGTACTATGCGTTATTTCTTCTCGTAAAGAGTTTCCAATGCGTACGTATATGTCTTTACTCTGCAAAACTGTATTTCCTTATGAAGTGGTATTCTTACATATCCTTTCGAGAGAAAACTGTCCTGTGCCTTCTCTTTTGAGGCTACACACTTAGACATACACGCAACATGAAAGCTTTTCGACTTACAACGTGTTGTTTAGGAAAAACAAGATAATTTCGCACGATGCGGGATTTCCTTAAAACGTGATTTTCTGAAAAATTTTGACGAAAGAAAATTCTCCTTTTGGTTCTCTTTAGATGCTACATGTTAAGACGTACACGCCACAACAATTCTTTTCGAGATACAACGTGTAGTTTTGGAGATACAAGCTAATTTTGTACTATGCGTTATTTCTTCTCGTAAAGAGTTTCCAATGCGTACGTATATGTCTTTACTCTGCAAAACTGTATTTCCTTATGAAGTGGTATTCTTACATATCCTTTCGAGAGAAAACTGTCCTGTGCCTTCTCTTTTGAGGCTACACACTTAGACATACACGCAACATGAAAGCTTGTCGACTTACAACGTGTTGTTTAGGAAAAACAAGATAATTTCGCACGATGCGGGATTTCCTTAAAACGTGATTTTCTGAAAAATTTTGACGAAAGAAAATTCTCCTTGTGGTTCTCTTTAGATGCTACATGTTAAGACGTACACGCCACAACAATTCTTTTCGAGATACAACGTGTAGTTTTGGAGATACAAGCTAATTTTGTACTATGCGTTATTTCTTCTCGTAAAGAGTTTCCAATGCGTACGTATATGTCTTTACTCTGCAAAACTGTATTTCCTTATGAAGTGGTATTCTTACATATCCTTTCGAGAGAAAACTGTCCTGTGCCTTCTCTTTTGAGGCTACACACTTAGACATACACGCAACATGAAAGCTTTTCGACTTACAACGTGTTGTTTAGGAAAAACAAGATAATTTCGCACGATGCGGGATTTCCTTAAAACGTGATTTTCTGAAAAATTTTGACGAAAGAAAATTCTCCTTTTGGTTCTCTTTAGATGCTACATGTTAAGACGTACACGCCACAACAATTCTTTTCGAGATACAACGTGTAGTTTTGGAGATACAAGCTAATTTTGTACTATGCGTTATTTCTTCTCGTAAAGAGTTTCCAATGCGTACGTATATGTCTTTACTCTGCAAAACTGTATTTCCTTATGAAGTGGTATTCTTACATATCCTTTCGAGAGAAAACTGTCCTGTGCCTTCTCTTTTGAGGCTACACACTTAGACATACACGCAACATGAAAGCTTTTCGACTTACAACGTGTTGTTTAGGAAAAACAAGATAATTTCGCACGATGCGGGATTTCCTTAAAACGTGATTTTCTGAAAAATTTTGACGAAAGAAAATTCTCCTTTTGGTTCTCTTTAGATGCTACATGTTAAGACGTACACGCCACAACAATTCTTTTCGAGATACAACGTGTAGTTTTGGAGATACAAGCTAATTTTGTACTATGCGTTATTTCTTCTCGTAAAGAGTTTCCAATGCGTACGTATATGTCTTTACTCTGCAAAACTGTATTTCCTTATGAAGTGGTATTCTTACATATCCTTTCGAGAGAAAACTGTCCTGTGCCTTCTCTTTTGAGGCTACACACTTAGACATACACGCAACATGAAAGCTTTTCGACTTACAACGTGTTGTTTAGGAAAAACAAGATAATTTCGCACGATGCGGGATTTCCTTAAAACGTGATTTTCTGAAAAATTTTGACGAAAGAAAATTCTCCTTTTGGTTCTCTTTAGATGCTACATGTTAAGACGTACACGCCACAACAATTATTTTCGAGATACAACGTGTAGTTTTGGAGATACAAGCTAATTTTGTACTATGCGTTATTTCTTCTCGTAAAGAGTTTCCAATGCGTACGTATATGTCTTTACTCTGCAAAACTGTATTTCCTTATGAAGTGGTATTCTTACATATCCTTTCGAGAGAAAACTGTCCTGTGCCTTCTCTTTTGAGGCTACACACTTAGACATACACGCAACATGAAAGCTTGTCGACTTACAACGTGTTGTTTAGGAAAAACAAGATAATTTCGCACGATGCGGGATTTCCTTAAAACGTGATTTTCTGAAAAATTTTGACGAAAGAAAATTCTCCTTGTGGTTGTCTTTAGATGCTACATGTTAAGACGTACACGCCACAACAATTCTTTTCGAGATACAACGTGTAGTTTTGGAGATACAAGCTAATTTTGTACTATGCGTTATTTCTTCTCGTAAAGAGTTTCCAATGCGTACGTATATGTCTTTACTCTGCAAAACTGTATTTCCTTATGAAGTGGTATTCTTACATATCCTTTCGAGAGAGAACTGTCCTGTGCCTTCTCTTTTGAGGCTACACACTTAGACATACACGCAACATGAAAGCTTTTCGACTTACAACGTGTTGTTTAGGAAAAACAAGATAATTTCGCACGATGCGGGATTTCCTTAAAACGTGATTTTCTGAAAAATTTTGACGAAAGAAAATTCTCCTTTTGGTTCTCTTTAGATGCTACATGTTAAGACGTACACGCCACACCAATTCTTTTCGAGATACAACGTGTAGTTTTGGAGATACAAGCTAATTTTGTACTATGCGTTATTTCTTCTCGTAAAGAGTTTCCAATGCGTACGTATATGTCTTTACTCTGCAAAACTGTATTTCCTTATGAAGTGGTATTCTTACATATCCTTTCGAGAGAAAACTGTCCTGTGCCTTCTCTTTTGAGGCTACACACTTAGACATACACGCAACATGAAAGCTTTTCGACTTACAACGTGTTGTTTAGGAAAAACAAGATAATTTCGCACGATGCGGGATTTCCTTAAAACGTGATTTTCTGTAAAATTTTGACGAAAGAAAATTCTCCTTTTGGTTCTCTTTAGATGCTACATGTTAAGACGTACACGCCACAACAATTCTTTTCGAGATACAACGTGTAGTTTTGGAGATACAAGCTAATTTTGTACTATGCGTTATTTCTTCTCGTAAAGAGTTTCCAATGCGTACGTATATGTCTTTACTCTGCAAAACTGTATTTCCTTATGAAGTGGTATTCTTACATATCCTTTCGAGAGAAAACTGTCCTGTGCCTTCTCTTTTGAGGCTACACACTTAGACATACACGCAACATGAAAGCTTTTCGACTTACAACGTGTTGTTTAGGAAAAACAAGATAATTTCGCACGATGCGGGATTTCCTTAAAACGTGATTTTCTGAAAAATTTTGACGAAAGAAAATTCTCCTTTTGGTTCTCTTTAGATGCTACATGTTAAGACGTACACGCCACAACAATTCTTTTCGAGATACAACGTGTAGTTTTGGAGATACAAGCTAATTTTGTACTATGCGTTATTTCTTCTCGTAAAGAGTTTCCAATGCGTACGTATATGTCTTTACTCTGCAAAACTGTATTTCCTTATGAAGTGGTATTCTTACATATCCTTTCGAGAGAAAACTGTCCTGTGCCTTCTCTTTTGAGGCTACACACTTAGACATACACGCAACATGAAAGCTTGTCGACTTACAACGTGTTGTTTAGGAAAAACAAGATAATTTCGCACGATGCGGGATTTCCTTAAAACGTGATTTTCTGAAAAATTTTGACGAAAGAAAATTCTCCTTGTGGTTCTCTTTAGATGCTACATGTTAAGACGTACACACCACAACAATTCTTTTCGAGATACAACGTGTAGTTTTGGAGATACAAGCTAATTTTGTACTATGCGTTATTTCTTCTCGTAAAGAGTTTCCAATGCGTACGTATATGTCTTTACTCTGCAAAACTGTATTTCCTTATGAAGTGGTATTCTTACATATCCTTTCGAGAGAAAACTGTCCTGTGCCTTCTCTTTTGAGGCTACACACTTAGACATACACGCAACATGAAAGCTTTTCGACTTACAACGTGTTGTTTAGGAAAAACAAGATAATTTCGCACGATGCGGGATTTCCTTAAAACGTGATTTTCTGAAAAATTTTGACGAAAGAAAATTCTCCTTTTGGTTCTCTTTAGATGCTACATGTTAAGACGTACACGCCACAACAATTCTTTTCGAGATACAACGTGTAGTTTTGGAGATACAAGCTAATTTTGTACTATGCGTTATTTCTTCTCGTAAAGAGTTTCCAATGCGTACGTATATGTCTTTACTCTGCAAAACTGTATTTCCTTATGAAGTGGTATTCTTACATATCCTTTCGAGAGAAAACTGTCCTGTGCCTTCTCTTTTGAGGCTACACACTTAGACATACACGCAACATGAAAGCTTTTCGACTTACAACGTGTTGTTTAGGAAAAACAAGATAATTTCGCACGATGCGGGATTTCCTTAAAACGTGATTTTCTGAAAAATTTTGACGAAAGAAAATTCTCCTTTTGGTTCTCTTTAGATGCTACATGTTAAGACGTACACGCCACAACAATTCTTTTGGAGATACAACGTGTAGTTTTGGAGATACAAGCTAATTTTGTACTATGCGTTATTTCTTCTCGTAAAGAGTTTCCAATGCGTACGTATATGTCTTTACTCTGCAAAACTGTATTTCCTTATGAAGTGGTATTCTTACATATCCTTTCGAGAGAAAACTGTCCTGTGCCTTCTCTTTTGAGGCTACACACTTAGACATACACGCAACATGAAAGCTTGTCGACTTACAACGTGTTGTTTAGGAAAAACAAGATAATTTCGCACGATGCGGGATTTCCTTAAAACGTGATTTTCTGAAAAATTTTGACGAAAGAAAATTCTCCTTTTGGTTCTCTTTAGATGCTACATGTTAAGACGTACACGCCACAACAATTCTTTTGGAGATACAACGTGTAGTTTTGGAGATACAAGCTAATTTTGTACTATGCGTTATTTCTTCTCGTAAAGAGTTTCCAATGCGTACGTATATGTCTTTACTCTGCAAAACTGTATTTCCTTATGAAGTGGTATTCTTACATATCCTTTCGAGAGAAAACTGTCCTGTGCCTTCTCTTTTGAGGCTACACACTTAGACATACACGCAACATGAAAGCTTGTCGACTTACAACGTGTTGTTTAGGAAAAACAAGATAATTTCGCACGATGCGGGATTTCCTTAAAACGTGATTTTCTGAAAAATTTTGACGAAAGAAAATTCTCCTTGTGGTTCTCTTTAGATGCTACATGTTAAGACGTACACGCCACAACAATTCTTTTGGAGATACAACGTCTAGTTTTGGAGATACAAGCTAATTTTGTACTATGCGTTATTTCTTCTCGTAAAGAGTTTCCAATGCGTACGTATATGTCTTTACTCTGCAAAACTGTATTTCCTTATGAAGTGGTATTCTTACATATCCTTTCGAGAGAAAACTGTCCTGTGCCTTCTCTTTTGAGGCTACACACTTAGACATACACGCAACATGAAAGCTTTTCGACTTACAACGTGTTGTTTAGGAAAAACAAGATAATTTCGCACGATGCGGGATTTCCTTAAAACGTGATTTTCTGAAAAATTTTGACGAAAGAAAATTCTCCTTTTGGTTCTCTTTAGATGCTACATGTTAAGACGTACACGCCACAACAATTCTTTTCGAGATACAACGTGTAGTTTTGGAGATACAAGCTAATTTTGTACTATGCGTTATTTCTTCTCGTAAAGAGTTTCCAATGCGTACGTATATGTCTTTACTCTGCAAAACTGTATTTCCTTATGAAGTGGTATTCTTACATATCCTTTCGAGAGAAAACTGTCCTGTGCCTTCTCTTTTGAGGCTACACTCTTAGACATACACGCAACATGAAAGCTTTTCGACTTACAACGTGTTGTTTAGGAAAAACAAGATAATTTCGCACGATGCGGGATTTCCTTAAAACGTGATTTTCTGAAAAATTTTGACGAAAGAAAATTCTCCTTTTGGTTCTCTTTAGATGCTACATGTTAAGACGTACACGCCACAACAATTCTTTTGGAGATACAACGTGTAGTTTTGGAGATACAAGCTAATTTTGTACTATGCGTTATTTCTTCTCGTAAAGAGTTTCCAATGCGTACGTATATGTCTTTACTCTGCAAAACTGTATTTCCTTATGAAGTGGTATTCTTACATATCCTTTCGAGAGAAAACTGTCCTGTGCCTTCTCTTTTGAGGCTACACACTTAGACATACACGCAACATGAAAGCTTGTCGACTTACAACGTGTTGTTTAGGAAAAACAAGATAATTTCGCACGATGCGGGATTTCCTTAAAACGTGATTTTCTGAAAAATTTTGACGAAAGAAAATTCTCCTTTTGGTTCTCTTTAGATGCTACATGTTAAGACGTACACGCCACAACAATTCTTTTGGAGATACAACGTGTAGTTTTGGAGATACAAGCTAATTTTGTACTATGCGTTATTTCTTCTCGTAAAGAGTTTCCAATGCGTACGTATATGTCTTTACTCTGCAAAACTGTATTTCCTTATGAAGTGGTATTCTTACATATCCTTTCGAGAGAAAACTGTCCTGTGCCTTCTCTTTTGAGGCTACACACTTAGACAACCACGCAACATGAAAGCTTGTCGACTTACAACGTGTTGTTTAGGAAAAACAAGATAATTTCGCACGATGCGGGATTTCCTTAAAACGTGATTTTCTGAAAAATTTTGACGAAAGAAAATTCTCCTTTTGGTTCTCTTTAGATGCTACATGTTAAGACGTACACGCCACAACAATTCTTTTGGAGATACAACGTGTAGTTTTGGAGATACAAGCTAATTTTGTACTATGCGTTATTTCTTCTCGTAAAGAGTTTCCAATGCGTACGTATATGTCTTTACTCTGCAAAACTGTATTTCCTTATGAAGTGGTATTCTTACATATCCTTTCGAGAGAAAACTGTCCTGTGCCTTCTCTTTTGAGGCTACACACTTAGACATACACGCAACATGAAAGCTTGTCGACTTACAACGTGTTGTTTAGGAAAAACAAGATAATTTCGCACGATGCGGGATTTCCTTAAAACGTGATTTTCTGAAAAATTTTGACGAAAGAAAATTCTCCTTGTGGTTCTCTTTAGATGCTACATGTTAAGACGTACACGCCACAACAATTCTTTTGGAGATACAACGTGTAGTTTTGGAGATACAAGCTAATTTTGTACTATGCGTTATTTCTTCTCGTAAAGAGTTTCCAATGCGTACGTATATGTCTTTACTCTGCAAAACTGTATTTCCTTATGAAGTGGTATTCTTACATATCCTTTCGAGAGAAAACTGTCCTGTGCCTTCTCTTTTGAGGCTACACACTTAGACATACACGCAACATGAAAGCTTTTCGACTTACAACGTGTTGTTTAGGAAAAACAAGATAATTTCGCACGATGCGGGATTTCCTTAAAACGTGATTTTCTGAAAAATTTTGACGAAAGAAAATTCTCCTTTTGGTTCTCTTTAGATGCTACATGTTAAGACGTACACGCCACAACAATTCTTTTCGAGATACAACGTGTAGTTTTGGAGATACAAGCTAATTTTGTACTATGCGTTATTTCTTCTCGTAAAGAGTTTCCAATGCGTACGTATATGTCTTTACTCTGCAAAACTGTATTTCCTTATGAAGTGGTATTCTTACATATCCTTTCGAGAGAAAACTGTCCTGTGCCTTCTCTTTTGAGGCTACACTCTTAGACATACACGCAACATGAAAGCTTTTCGACTTACAACGTGTTGTTTAGGAAAAACAAGATAATTTCGCACGATGCGGGATTTCCTTAAAACGTGATTTTCTGAAAAATTTTGACGAAAGAAAATTCTCCTTTTGGTTCTCTTTAGATGCTACATGTTAAGACGTACACGCCACAACAATTCTTTTGGAGATACAACGTGTAGTTTTGGAGATACAAGCTAATTTTGTACTATGCGTTATTTCTTCTCGTAAAGAGTTTCCAATGCGTACGTATATGTCTTTACTCTGCAAAACTGTATTTCCTTATGAAGTGGTATTCTTACATATCCTTTCGAGAGAAAACTGTCCTGTGCCTTCTCTTTTGAGGCTACACACTTAGACATACACGCAACATGAAAGCTTTTCGACTTACAACGTGTTGTTTAGGAAAAACAAGATAATTTCGCACGATGCGGGATTTCCTTAAAACGTGATTTTCTGTAAAATTTTGACGAAAGAAAATTCTCCTTTTGGTTCTCTTTAGATGCTACATGTTAAGACGTACACGCCACAACAATTCTTTTCGAGATACAACGTGTAGTTTTGGAGATACAAGCTAATTTTGTACTATGCGTTATTTCTTCTCGTAAAGAGTTTCCAATGCGTACGTATATGTCTTTACTCTGCAAAACTGTATTTCCTTATGAAGTGGTATTCTTACATATCCTTTCGAGAGAAAACTGTCCTGTGCCTTCTCTTTTGAGGCTACACACTTAGACATACACGCAACATGAAAGCTTTTCGACTTACAACGTGTTGTTTAGGAAAAACAAGATAATTTCGCACGATGCGGGATTTCCTTAAAACGTGATTTTCTGAAAAATTTTGACGAAAGAAAATTCTCCTTTTGGTTCTCTTTAGATGCTACATGTTAAGACGTACACGCCACAACAATTCTTTTCGAGATACAACGTGTAGTTTTGGAGATACAAGCTAATTTTGTACTATGCGTTATTTCTTCTCGTAAAGAGTTTCCAATGCGTACGTATATGTCTTTACTCTGCAAAACTGTATTTCCTTATGAAGTGGTATTCTTACATATCCTTTCGAGAGAAAACTGTCCTGTGCCTTCTCTTTTGAGGCTACACACTTAGACATACACGCAACATGAAAGCTTGTCGACTTACAACGTGTTGTTTAGGAAAAACAAGATAATTTCGCACGATGCGGGATTTCCTTAAAACGTGATTTTCTGAAAAAATTTTGACGAAAGAAAATTCTCCTTTTGGTTCTCTTTAGATGCTACATGTTAAGACGTACACGCCACAACAATTCTTTTCGAGATACAACGTGTAGTTTTGGAGATACAAGCTAATTTTGTACGATGCGTTATTTCTTCTCGTAAAGAGTTTCCAGTGAGTACGTATATGTCTTTACTCTGCAAAACTGTATTTCCTTATGAAGTGGTATTCTTACATATCCTTTCGAGAGAAAACTGTCCTGTGCCTTCTCTTTTGAGGCTACACACTTAGACATACACGCAACCTGAAAGCTTTTCGACTTACAACGTGTTGTTTAGGAAAAACAAGATAATTTCGCACGATGCGGGATTTCCTTAAAACGTGATTTTCTGAAAAATTTTGAAGAAAGAAAATTCTCCTTTTGGTTCTCTTTAGATGCTACATGTTAAGACGTACACGCCACAACAATTCTTTTCGAGATACAACGTGTAGTTTTGGAGATACAAGCTAATTTTGTACGATGCGTTATTTCTTCTCGTAAAGAGTTTCCAATGCGTACGTATATGTCTTTACTCTGCAAAACTGTATTTCCTTATGAAGTGGTATTCTTACATATCCTTTCGAGAGAAAACTGTCCTGTGCCTTCTCTTTTGAGGCTACACACTTAGACATACACGCAACATGAAAGCTTTTCGACTTACAACGTGTTGTTTAGGAAAAACAAGATAATTTCGCACGATGCGGGATTTCCTTAAAACGTGATTTTCTGAAAAATTTTGAAGAAAGAAAATTCTCCTTTTGGTTCTCTTTAGATGCTACA
Source organism: Apodemus sylvaticus (assembly GCF_947179515.1). NCBI lineage: Eukaryota > Metazoa > Chordata > Mammalia > Rodentia > Muridae > Apodemus > Apodemus sylvaticus. Next base: position 36,564 of record NW_026263287.1, read on the forward strand.
TGTTAAGACGTACACGCCACAACAATTCTTTTCGAGATACAACGTGTAGTTTTGGAGATACAAGCTAATTTTGTACGATGCGTTATTTCTTCTCGTAAAGAGTTTCCAATGCGTACGTATATGTCTTTACTCTGCAAAACTGTATTTCCTTATGAAGTGGTATTCTTACATATCCTTTCGAGAGAAAACTGTCCTGTGGCTTCTCTTTTGAGGCTACACACTTAGACATACACGCAACATGAAAGCTTTTCGACTTACAACGTGTTGTTTAGGAAAAACAAGATAATTTCGCACGATGCGGGATTTCCTTAAAACGTGATTTTCTGAAAATTTTGACGAAAGAAAATTCTCCTTTTGGTTCTCTTTAGATGCTACATGTTAAGACGTACACGCCACAACAATTCTTTTCGAGATACAACGTGTAGTTTTGGAGATACAAGCTAATTTTGTAGGATGCGTTATTTCTTCTCGTAAAGAGTTTCCAGTGTGTACGTATATGTCTTTACTCTGCAAAACTGTATTTCCTTATGAAGTTGTATTCTTACATATCCTTTCGAGAGAAAACTGTCCTGTGCCTTCTCTTTTGAGGCTACACACTTAGACATACACGCAACCTGAAAGCTTTTCGACTTACAACGTGTTGTTTAGGAAAAACAAGATAATTTCGCACGATGCGGGATTTCCTTAAAACGTGATTTTCTGAAAAATTTTGACGAAAGAAAATTCTCCTTTTGGTTCTCTTTAGATGCTACATGTTAAGACGTACACGCCACAACAATTCTTTTCGAGATACAACGTGTAGTTTTGGAGATACAGGCTAATTTTGTACGATGCGTTATTTCTTCTCGTAAAGAGTTTCCAATGCGTACGTATATGTCTTTACTCTGCAAAACTGTATTTCCTTATGAAGTGGTATTCTTACATATCCTTTGAGAGAAAACTGTCCTGTGCCTTCTCTTTTGAGGCTACACACTTAGACATACACGCAACATGAAAGCTTTTCGACTTACAACGTGTTGTTTAGGAAAAACAAGATAATTTCGCACGATGCGGGATTTCCTTAAAACGTGATTTTCTGAAAAATTTTGACGAAAGAAAATTCTCCTTTTGGTTCTCTTTAGATGCTACATGTTAAGACGTACACGCCACAACAATTCTTTTCGAGATACAACGTGTAGTTTTGGAGATACAAGCTAATTTTGTACGATGCGTTATTTCTTCTCGTAAAGAGTTTCCAATGCGTACGTATATGTCTTTACTCTGCAAAACTGTATTTCCTTATGAAGTGGTATTCTTACATATCCTTTCGAGAGAAAACTGTCCTGTGCCTTCTCTTTTGAGGCTACACACTTAGACATACACGCAACATGAAAGCTTTTCGACTTACAACGTGTTGTTTAGGAAAAACAAGATAATTTCGCACGATGCGGGATTTCCTTAAAACGTGATTTTCTGAAAAATTTTGACGAAAGAAAATTCTCCTTTTGGTTCTCTTTAGATGCTACATGTTAAGACGTACACGCCACAACAATTCTTTTCGAGATACAACGTGTAGTTTTGGAGATACAAGCTAATTTTGTACGATGCGTTATTTCTTCTCGTAAAGAGTTTCCAATGCGTACGTATATGTCTTTACTCTGCAAAACTGTATTTCCTTATGAAGTGGTATTCTTACATATCCTTTCGAGAGAAAACTGTCCTGTGCCTTCTCTTTTGAGGCTACACACTTAGACATACACGCAACATGAAAGCTTTTCGACTTACAACGTGTTGTTTAGGAAAAACAAGATAATTTCGCACGATGCGGGATTTCCTTAAAACGTGATTTTCTGTAAAATTTTGACGAAAGAAAATTCTCCTTTTGGTTCTCTTTAGATGCTACATGTTAAGACGTACACGCCACAACAATTCTTTTCGAGATACAACGTGTAGTTTTGGAGATACAAGCTAATTTTGTACGATGCGTTATTTCTTCTCGTAAAGAGTTTCCAATGCGTACTTATATGTCTTTACTCTGCAAAACTGTATTTCCTTATGAAGTGGTATTCTTACATATCCTTTCGAGAGAAAACTGTCCTGTGCCTTCTCTTTTGAGGCTACACACTTAGACATACACGCAACATGAAAGCTTTTCGACTTACAACGTGTTGTTTAGGAAAAACAAGATAATTTCGCACGACGCGGGATTTCCTTAAAACGTGATTTTCTGAAAAATTTTGACGAAAGAAAATTCTCCTTTTGGTTCTCTTTAGATGCTACATGTTAAGACGTACACGCCACAACAATTCTTTTCGAGATACAACGTGTAGTTTTGGAGATACAAGCTAATTTTGTACGATGCGTTATTTCTTCTCGTAAAGAGTTTCCAATGCGTACGTATATGTCTTTACTCTGCAAAACTGTATTTCCTTATGAAGTGGTATTCTTACATATCCTTTCGAGAGAAAACTGTCCTGTGCCTTCTCTTTTGAGGCTACACACTTAGACATACACGCAACATGAAAGCTTTTCGACTTACAACGTGTTGTTTAGGAAAAACAAGATAATTTCGCACGATGCGGGATTTCCTTAAAACGTGATTTTCTGAAAAATTTTGACGAAAGAAAATTCTCCTTTTGGTTCTCTTTAGATGCTACATGTTAAGACGTACACGCCACAACAATTCTTTTCGAGATACAACGTGTAGTTTTGGAGATACAAGCTAATTTTGTACGATGCGTTATTTCTTCTCGTAAAGAGTTTCCAATGCGTACTTATATGTCTTTACTCTGCAAAACTGTATTTCCTTATGAAGTGGTATTCTTACATATCCTTTTGAGAGAAAACTGTCCTGTGCCTTCTCTTTTGAGGCTACACACTTAGACATACACGCAACATGAAAGCTTTTCGACTTACAACGTGTTGTTTAGGAAAAACAAGATAATTTCGCACGATGCGGGATTTCCTTAAAACGTGATTTTCTGAAAAATTTTGACGAAAGAAAATTCTCCTTTTGGTTCTCTTTAGATGCTACATGTTAAGACGTACACGCCACAACAATTCTTTTCGAGATACAACGTGTAGTTTTGGAGATACAAGCTAATTTTGTACGATGCGTTATTTCTTCTCGTAAAGAGTTTCCAATGCGTACGTATATGTCTTTAGTCTGCAAAACTGTATTTCCTTATGAAGTGGTATTCTTACATATCCTTTCGAGAGAAAACTGTCCTGTGCCTTCTCTTTTGAGGCTACACACTTAGACATACACGCAACATGAAAGCTTTTCGACTTACAACGTGTTGTTTAGGAAAAACAAGATAATTTCGCACGATGCGGGATTTCCTTAAAACGTGATTTTCTGTAAAATTTTGACGAAAGAAAATTCTCCTTTTGGTTCTCTTTAGATGCTACATGTTAAGACGTACACGCCACAACAATTCTTTTCGAGATACAACGTGTAGTTTTGGAGATACAAGCTAATTTTGTACGATGCGTTATTTCTTCTCGTAAAGAGTTTCCAATGCGTACGTATATGTCTTTACTCTGCAAAACTGTATTTCCTTATGAAGTGGTATTCTTACATATCCTTTCGAGAGAAAACTGTCCTGTGCCTTCTCTTTTGAGGCTACACACTTAGACATACACGCAACATGAAAGCTTTTCGACTTACAACGTGTTGTTTAGGAAAAACAAGATAATATCGCACGATGCGGGATTTCCTTAAAACGTGATTTTCTGAAAAATTTTGACGAAAGAAAATTCTCCTTTTGGTTCTCTTTAGATGCTACATGTTAAGACGTACACGCCACAACAATTCTTTTCGAGATACAACGTGTAGTTTTGGAGATACAAGCTAATTTTGTACGATGCGTTATTTCTTCTCGTAAAGAGTTTCCAATGCGTACGTATATGTCTTTACTCTGCAAAACTGTATTTCCTTATGAAGTGGTATTCTTACATATCCTTTCAAGAGAAAACTGTCCTGTGCCTTCTCTTTTGAGGCTACACACTTAGACATACACGCAACATGAAAGCTTTTCGACTTACAACGTGTTGTTTAGGAAAAACAAGATAATTTCGCACGATGCGGGATTTCCTTAAAACGTGATTTTCTGAAAAATTTTGACGAAAGAAAATTCTCCTTTTGGTTCTCTTTAGATGCTACATGTTAAGACGTACACGCCACAACAATTCTTTTCGAGATACAACGTGTAGTTTTGGAGATACAAGCTAATTTTGTACGATGCGTTATTTCTTCTCGTAAAGAGTTTCCAATGCGTACGTATATGTCTTTACTCTGCAAAACTGTATTTCCTTATGAAGTGGTATTCTTACATATCCTTTCGAGAGAAAACTGTCCTGTGCCTTCTCTTTTGAGGCTACACACTTAGACATACACGCAACATGAAAGCTTTTCGACTTACAACGTGTTGTTTAGGAAAAACAAGATAATTTCGCACGATGCGGGATTTCCTTAAAACGTGATTTTCTGAAAAATTTTGACGAAAGAAAATTCTCCTTTTGGTTCTCTTTAGATGCTACATGTTAAGACGTACACGCCACAACAATTCTTTTCGAGATACAACGTGTAGTTTTGGAGATACAAGCTAATTTTGTACGATGCGTTATTTCTTCTCGTAAAGAGTTTCCAATGCGTACGTATATGTCTTTAGTCTGCAAAACTGTATTTCCTTATGAAGTGGTATTCTTACATATCCTTTCGAGAGAAAACTGTCCTGTGCCTTCTCTTTTGAGGCTACACACTTAGACATACACGCAACATGAAAGCTTTTCGACTTACAACGTGTTGTTTAGGAAAAACAAGATAATTTCGCACGATGCGGGATTTCCTTAAAACGTGATTTTCTGTAAAATTTTGACGAAAGAAAATTCTCCTTTTGGTTCTCTTTAGATGCTACATGTTAAGACGTACACGCCACAACAATTCTTTTCGAGATACAACGTGTAGTTTTGGAGATACAAGCTAATTTTGTACGATGCGTTATTTCTTCTCGTAAAGAGTTTCCAATGCGTACTTATATGTCTTTACTCTGCAAAACTGTATTTCCTTATGAAGTGGTATTCTTACATATCCTTTCGAGAGAAAACTGTCCTGTGCCTTCTCTTTTGAGGCTACACACTTAGACATACACGCAACATGAAAGCTTTTCGACTTACAACGTGTTGTTTAGGAAAAACAAGATAATTTCGCACGACGCGGGATTTCCTTAAAACGTGATTTTCTGAAAAATTTTGACGAAAGAAAATTCTCCTTTTGGTTCTCTTTAGATGCTACATGTTAAGACGTACACGCCACAACAATTCTTTTCGAGATACAACGTGTAGTTTTGGAGATACAAGCTAATTTTGTACGATGCGTTATTTCTTCTCGTAAAGAGTTTCCAATGCGTACGTATATGTCTTTACTCTGCAAAACTGTATTTCCTTATGAAGTGGTATTCTTACATATCCTTTCGAGAGAAAACTGTCCTGTGCCTTCTCTTTTGAGGCTACACACTTAGACATACACGCAACATGAAAGCTTTTCGACTTACAACGTGTTGTTTAGGAAAAACAAGATAATTTCGCACGATGCGGGATTTCCTTAAAACGTGATTTTCTGAAAAATTTTGACGAAAGAAAATTCTCCTTTTGGTTCTCTTTAGATGCTACATGTTAAGACGTACACGCCACAACAATTCTTTTCGAGATACAACGTGTAGTTTTGGAGATACAAGCTAATTTTGTACGATGCGTTATTTCTTCTCGTAAAGAGTTTCCAATGCGTACTTATATGTCTTTACTCTGCAAAACTGTATTTCCTTATGAAGTGGTATTCTTACATATCCTTTTGAGAGAAAACTGTCCTGTGCCTTCTCTTTTGAGGCTACACACTTAGACATACACGCAACATGAAAGCTTTTCGACTTACAACGTGTTGTTTAGGAAAAACAAGATAATTTCGCACGATGCGGGATTTCCTTAAAACGTGATTTTCTGAAAAATTTTGACGAAAGAAAATTCTCCTTTTGGTTCTCTTTAGATGCTACATGTTAAGACGTACACGCCACAACAATTCTTTTCGAGATACAACGTGTAGTTTTGGAGATACAAGCTAATTTTGTACGATGCGTTATTTCTTCTCGTAAAGAGTTTCCAATGCGTACGTATATGTCTTTAGTCTGCAAAACTGTATTTCCTTATGAAGTGGTATTCTTACATATCCTTTCGAGAGAAAACTGTCCTGTGCCTTCTCTTTTGAGGCTACACACTTAGACATACACGCAACATGAAAGCTTTTCGACTTACAACGTGTTGTTTAGGAAAAACAAGATAATTTCGCACGATGCGGGATTTCCTTAAAACGTGATTTTCTGTAAAATTTTGACGAAAGAAAATTCTCCTTTTGGTTCTCTTTAGATGCTACATGTTAAGACGTACACGCCACAACAATTCTTTTCGAGATACAACGTGTAGTTTTGGAGATACAAGCTAATTTTGTACGATGCGTTATTTCTTCTCGTAAAGAGTTTCCAATGCGTACGTATATGTCTTTACTCTGCAAAACTGTATTTCCTTATGAAGTGGTATTCTTACATATCCTTTCGAGAGAAAACTGTCCTGTGCCTTCTCTTTTGAGGCTACACACTTAGACATACACGCAACATGAAAGCTTTTCGACTTACAACGTGTTGTTTAGGAAAAACAAGATAATATCGCACGATGCGGGATTTCCTTAAAACGTGATTTTCTGAAAAATTTTGACGAAAGAAAATTCTCCTTTTGGTTCTCTTTAGATGCTACATGTTAAGACGTACACGCCACAACAATTCTTTTCGAGATACAACGTGTAGTTTTGGAGATACAAGCTAATTTTGTACGATGCGTTATTTCTTCTCGTAAAGAGTTTCCAATGCGTACGTATATGTCTTTACTCTGCAAAACTGTATTTCCTTATGAAGTGGTATTCTTACATATCCTTTCAAGAGAAAACTGTCCTGTGCCTTCTCTTTTGAGGCTACACACTTAGACATACACGCAACATGAAAGCTTTTCGACTTACAACGTGTTGTTTAGGAAAAACAAGATAATTTCGCACGATGCGGGATTTCCTTAAAACGTGATTTTCTGAAAAATTTTGACGAAAGAAAATTCTCCTTTTGGTTCTCTTTAGATGCTACATGTTAAGACGTACACGCCACAACAATTCTTTTCGAGATACAACGTGTAGTTTTGGAGATACAAGCTAATTTTGTACGATGCGTTATTTCTTCTCGTAAAGAGTTTCCAATGCGTACGTATATGTCTTTACTCTGCAAAACTGTATTTCCTTATGAAGTGGTATTCTTACATATCCTTTCGAGAGAAAACTGTCCTGTGCCTTCTCTTTTGAGGCTACACACTTAGACATACACGCAACATGAAAGCTTTTCGACTTACAACGTGTTGTTTAGGAAAAACAAGATAATTTCGCACGATGCGGGATTTCCTTAAAACGTGATTTTCTGAAAAATTTTGACGAAAGAAAATTCTCCTTTTGGTTCTCTTTAGATGCTACATGTTAAGACGTACACGCCACAACAATTCTTTTCGAGATACAACGTGTAGTTTTGGAGATACAAGCTAATTTTGTACGATGCGTTATTTCTTCTCGTAAAGAGTTTCCAATGCGTACGTATATGTCTTTACTCTGCAAAACTGTATTTCCTTATGAAGTGGTATTCTTACATATCCTTTCGAGAGAAAACTGTCCTGTGCCTTCTCTTTTGAGGCTACACACTTAGACATACACGCAACATGAAAGCTTTTCGACTTACAACGTGTTGTTTAGGAAAAACAAGATAATTTCGCACGATGCGGGATTTCCTTAAAACGTGATTTTCTGAAAAATTTTGAGGAAAGAAAATTCTCCTTTTGGTTCTCTTTAGATGCTACATGTTAAGACGTACACGCCACAACAATTCTTTTCGAGATACAACGTGTAGTTTTGGAGATACAAGCTAATTTTGTACGATGCGTTATTTCTTCTCGTAAAGAGTTTCCAATGCGTACGTATATGTCTTTACTCTGCAAAACTGTATTTCCTTATGAAGTGGTATTCTTACATATCCTTTCGAGAGAAAACTGTCCTGTGCCTTCTCTTTTGAGGCTACACACTTAGACATACACGCAACATGAAAGCTTTTCGACTTACAACGTGTTGTTTAGGAAAAACAAGATAATTTCGCACGACGCGGGATTTCCTTAAAACGTGATTTTCTGAAAAATTTTGACGAAAGAAAATTCTCCTTTTGGTTCTCTTTAGATGCTACATGTTAAGACGTACACGCCACAAAAATTCTTTTCGAGATACAACGTGTAGTTTTGGAGATACAAGCTAATTTTGTACGATGCGTTATTTCTTCTCGTAAAGAGTTTCCAATGCGTACGTATATGTCTTTACTCTGCAAAACTGTATTTCCTTATGAAGTGGTATTCTTACATATCCTTTCGAGAGAAAACTGTCCTGTGCCTTCTCTTTTGAGGCTACACACTTAGACATACACGCAACATGAAAGCTTTTCGACTTACCACGTGTTGTTTAGGAAAAACAAGATAATTTCGCACGATGCGGGATTTCCTTAAAACGTGATTTTCTGAAAAATTTTGACGAAAGAAAATTCTCCTTTTGGTTCTCTTTAGATGCTACATGTTAAGACGTACACGCCACAACAATTCTTTTCGAGATACAACGTGTAGTTTTGGAGATACAAGCTAATTTTGTACGATGCGTTATTTCTTCTCGTAAAGAGTTTCCAATGCGTACTTATATGTCTTTACTCTGCAAAACTGTATTTCCTTATGAAGTGGTATTCTTACATATCCTTTTGAGAGAAAACTGTCCTGTGCCTTCTCTTTTGAGGCTACACACTTAGACATACACGCAACATGAAAGCTTTTCGACTTACAACGTGTTGTTTAGGAAAAACAAGATAATTTCGCACGATGCGGGATTTCCTTAAAACGTGATTTTCTGAAAAATTTTGACGAAAGAAAATTCTCCTTTTGGTTCTCTTTAGATGCTACATGTTAAGACGTACACGCCACAACAATTCTTTTCGAGATACAACGTGTAGTTTTGGAGATACAAGCTAATTTTGTACGATGCGTTATTTCTTCTCGTAAAGAGTTTCCAATGCGTACGTATATGTCTTTACTCTGCAAAACTGTATTTCCTTATGAAGTGGTATTCTTACATATCCTTTCGAGAGAAAACTGTCCTGTGCCTTCTCTTTTGAGGCTACACACTTAGACATACACGCAACCTGAAAGCTTTTCGACTTACAACGTGTTGTTTAGGAAAAACAAGATAATTTCGCACGATGCGGGATTTCCTTAAAACGTGATTTTCTGAAAAATTTTGACGAAAGAAAATTCTCCTTTTGGTTCTCTTTAGATGCTACATGTTAAGACGTACACGCCACAACAATTCTTTTCGAGATACAACGTGTAGTTTTGGAGATACAAGCTAATTTTGTACGATGCCTTATTTCTTCTCGTAAAGAGTTTCCAATGCGTACGTATATGTCTTTAGTCTGCAAAACTGTATTTCCTTATGAAGTGGTATTCTTACATATCCTTTCGAGAGAAAACTGTCCTGTGCCTTCTCTTTTGAGGCTACACACTTAGACATACACGCAACATGAAAGCTTTTCGACTTACAACGTGTTGTTTAGGAAAAACAAGATAATTTCGCACGATGCGGGATTTCCTTAAAACGTGATTTTCTGAAAAATTTTGACGAAAGAAAATTCTCCTTTTGGTTCTCTTTAGATGCTACATGTTAAGACGTACACGCCACAACAATTCTTTTCGAGATACAACGTGTAGTTTTGGAGATACAAGCTAATTTTGTACGATGCGTTATTTCTTCTCGTAAAGAGTTTCCAATGCGTACGTATATGTCTTTACTCTGCAAAACTGTATTTCCTTATGAAGTGGTATTCTTACATATCCTTTCGAGAGAAAACTGTCCTGTGCCTTCTCTTTTGAGGCTACACACTTAGACATACACGCAACATGAAAGCTTTTCGACTTACAACGTGTTGTTTAGGAAAAACAAGATAATTTCGCACGATGCGGGATTTCCTTAAAACGTGATTTTCTGAAAAATTTTGACGAAAGAAAATTCTCCTTTTGGTTCTCTTTAGATGCTACATGTTAAGACGTACACGCCACAACAATTCTTTTCGAGATACAACGTGTAGTTTTGGAGATACAAGCTAATTTTGTACGATGCGTTATTTCTTCTCGTAAAGAGTTTCCAATGCGTACGTATATGTCTTTACTCTGCAAAACTGTATTTCCTTATGAAGTGGTATTCTTACATATCCTTTCGAGAGAAAACTGTCCTGTGCCTTCTCTTTTGAGGCTACACACTTAGACATACACGCAACATGAAAGCTTTTCGACTTACAACGTGTTGTTTAGGAAAAACAAGATAATTTCGCACGATGCGGGATTTCCTTAAAACGTGATTTTCTGAAAAATTTTGACGAAAGAAAATTCTCCTTTTGGTTCTCTTTAGATGCTACATGTTAAGACGTACACGCCACAACAATTCTTTTCGAGATACAACGTGTAGTTTTGGAGATACAAGCTAATTTTGTACGATGCGTTATTTCTTCTCGTAAAGAGTTTCCAATGCGTACGTATATGTCTTTACTCTGCAAAACTGTATTTCCTTATGAAGTGGTATTCTTACATATCCTTTCGAGAGAAAACTGTCCTGTGCCTTCTCTTTTGAGGCTACAAACTTAGACATACACGCAACATGAAAGCTTTTCGAATTACAACGTGTTGTTTAGGAAAAACAAGATAATTTCGCACGATGCGGGATTTCCTTAAAACGTGATTTTCTGAAAAATTTTGACGAAAGAAAATTCTCCTTTTGGTTCTCTTTAGATGCTACATGTTAAGACGTACACGCCACAACAATTCTTTTCGGGATACAACGTGTAGTTTTGGAGATACAAGCTAATTTTGTACGATGCGTTATTTCTTCTCGTAAAGAGTTTCCAATGCGTACGTATATGTCTTTACTCTGCAAAACTGTATTTCCTTATGAAGTGGTATTCTTACATATCCTTTCGAGAGAAAACTGTCCTGTGCCTTCTCTTTTGAGGCTACACACTTAGACATACACGCAACATGAAAGCTTTTCGACTTACAACGTGTTGTTTAGGAAAAACAAGATAATTTCGCACGATGCGGGATTTCCTTAAAACGTGATTTTCTGAAAAATTTTGACGAAAGAAAATTCTCCTTTTGGTTCTCTTTAGATGCTACATGTTAAGACGTACACGCCACAACAATTCTTTTCGAGATACAACGTGTAGTTTTGGAGATACAAGCTAATTTTGTACGATGCGTTATTTCTTCTCGTAAAGAGTTTCCAATGCGTACGTATATGTCTTTACTCTGCAAAACTGTATTTCCTTATGAAGTGGTATTCTTACATATCCTTTCGAGAGAAAACTGTCCTGTGCCTTCTCTTTTGAGGCTACACACTTAGACATACACGCAACATGAAAGCTTTTCGACTTACAACGTGTTGTTTAGGAAAAACAAGATAATTTCGCACGATGCGGGATTTCCTTAAAACGTGATTTTCTGAAAAATTTTGACGAAAGAAAATTCTCCTTTTGGTTCTCTTTAGATGCTACATGTTAAGACGTACACGCCACAACAATTCTTTTCGAGATACAACGTGTAGTTTTGGAGATACAAGCTAATTTTGTACGATGCGTTATTTCTTCTCGTAAAGAGTTTCCAATGCGTACGTATATGTCTTTACTCTGCAAAACTGTATTTCCTTATGAAGTGGTATTCTTACATATCCTTTCGAGAGAAAACTGTCCTGTGCCTTCTCTTTTGAGGCTACACACTTAGACATACACGCAACATGAAAGCTTTTCGACTTACAACGTGTTGTTTAGGAAAAACAAGATAATTTCGCACGATGCGGGATTTCCTTAAAACGTGATTTTCTGAAAAATTTTGACGAAAGAAAATTCTCCTTTTGGTTCTCTTTAGATGCTACATGTTAAGACGTACACGCCACAACAATTCTTTTCGAGATACAACGTGTAGTTTTGGAGATACAAGCTAATTTTGTACGATGCGTTATTTCTTCTCGTAAAGAGTTTCCAGTGCGTACGTATATGTCTTTACTCTGCAAAACTGTATTTCCTTATGAAGTGGTATTCTTACATATCCTTTCGAGAGAAAACTGTCCTGTGCCTTCTCTTTTGAGGCTACACACTTAGACATACACGCAACCTGAAAGCTTTTCGACTTACAACGTGTTGTTTAGGAAAAACAAGATAATTTCGCACGATGCGGGATTTCCTTAAAACGTGATTTTCTGAAAAATTTTGACGAAAGAAAATTCTCCTTTTGGTTCTCTTTAGATGCTACATGTTAAGACGTACACGCCACAACAATTCTTTTCGAGATACAACGTGTATTTTTGGAGATACAAGCTAATTTTGTACGATGCGTTATTTCTTCTCGTAAAGAGTTTCCAATGCGTACGTATATGTCTTTACTCTGCAAAACTGTATTTCCTTATGAAGTGGTATTCTTACATATCCTTTCGAGAGAAAACTGTCCTGTGCCTTCTCTTTTGAGGCTACACACTTAGACATACACGCAACCTGAAAGGTTTTCGACTTACAACGTGTTGTTTAGGAAAAACAAGATAATTTCGCACGATGCGGGATTTCCTTAAAACGTGATTTTCTGAAAAATTTTGACGAAAGAAAATTCTCCTTTTGGTTCTCTTTAGATGCTACATGTTAAGACGTACACGCCACAACAATTCTTTTCGAGATACAACGTGTAGTTTTGGAGATACAAGCTAATTTTGTACGATGCGTTATTTCTTCTCGTAAAGAGTTTCCAATGCGTACGTATATGTCTTTACTCTGCAAAACTGTATTTCCTTATGAAGTGGTATTCTTACATATCCTTTCGAGAGAAAACTGTCCTGTGCCTTCTCTTTTGAGGCTACACACTTAGACATACACGCAACATGAAAGCTTTTCGACTTACAACGTGTTGTTTAGGAAAAACAAGATAATTTCGCACGATGCGGGATTTCCTTAAAACGTGATTTTCTGAAAAATTTTGACGAAAGAAAATTCTCCTTTTGGTTCTCTTTAGATGCTACATGTTAAGACGTACACGCCACAACAATTCTTTTCGAGATACAACGTGTAGTTTTGGAGATACAAGCTAATTTTGTACGATGCGTTATTTCTTCTCGTAAAGAGTTTCCAATGCGTACGTATATGTCTTTACTCTGCAAAACTGTATTTCCTTATGAAGTGGTATTCTTACATATCCTTTCGAGAGAAAACTGTCCTGTGCCTTCTCTTTTGAGGCTACACACTTAGACATACACGCAACATGAAAGCTTTTCGACTTACAACGTGTTGTTTAGGAAAAACAAGATAATTTCGCACGATGCGGGATTTCCTTAAAACGTGATTTTCTGAAAAATTTTGACGAAAGAAAATTCTCCTTTTGGTTCTCTTTAGATGCTACATGTTAAGACGTACACGCCACAACAATTCTTTTCGAGATACAACGTGTAGTTTTGGAGATACAAGCTAATTTTGTACGATGCGTTATTTCTTCTCGTAAAGAGTTTCCAATGCGTACGTATATGTCTTTACTCTGCAAAACTGTATTTCCTTATGAAGTGGTATTCTTACATATTCTTTCGAGAGAAAACTGTCCTGTGCCTTCTCTTTTGAGGCTACACACTTAGACATACACGCAACCTGAAAGCTTTTCGACTTACAACGTGTTGTTTAGGAAAAACAAGATAATTTCGCACGATGCGGGATTTCCTTAAAACGTGATTTTCTGAAAAATTTTGACGAAAGAAAATTCTCCTTTTGGTTCTCTTTAGATGCTACATGTTAAGACGTACACGCCACAACAATTCTTTTCGAGATACAACGTGTAGTTTTGGAGATACAAGCTAATTTTGTACGATGCGTTATTTCTTCTCGTAAAGAGTTTCCAATGCGTACGTATATGTCTTTACTCTGCAAAACTGTATTTCCTTATGAAGTGGTATTCTTACATATCCTTTCGAGAGAAAACTGTCCTGTGCCTTCTCTTTTGAGGCTACACACTTAGACATACACGCAACATGAAAGCTTTTCGACTTACAACGTGTTGTTTAGGAAAAACAAGATAATTTCGCACGATGCGGGATTTCCTTAAAACGTGATTTTCTGAAAAATTTTGACGAAAGAAAATTCTCCTTTTGGTTCTCTTTAGATGCTACATGTTAAGACGTACACGCCACAACAATTCTTTTCGAGATACAACGTGTAGTTTTGGAGATACAAGCTAATTTTGTACGATGCGTTATTTCTTCTCGTAAAGAGTTTCCAATGCGTACGTATATGTCTTTACTCTGCAAAACTGTATTTCCTTATGAAGTGGTATTCTTACATATCCTTTCGAGAGAAAACTGTCCTGTGCCTTCTCTTTTGAGGCTACACACTTAGACATACACGCAACATGAAAGCTTTTCGACTTACAACGTGTTGTTTAGGAAAAACAAGATAATTTCGCACGATGCGGGATTTCCTTAAAACGTGATTTTCTGAAAAATTTTGACGAAAGAAAATTCTCCTTTTGGTTCTCTTTAGATGCTACATGTTAAGACGTACATGCCACAACAATTCTTTTCGAGATACAACGTGTAGTTTTGGAGATACAAGCTAATTTTGTACGATGCGTTATTTCTTCTCGTAAAGAGTTTCCAGTGCGTACGTATATGTCTTTACTCTGCAAAACTGTATTTCCTTATGAAGTGGTATTCTTACATATCCTTTCGAGAGAAAACTGTCCTGTGCCTTCTCTTTTGAGGCTACACACTTAGACATACACGCAACCTGAAAGCTTTTCGACTTACAACGTGTTGTTTAGGAAAAACAAGATAATTTCGCACGATGCGGGATTTCCTTAAAACGTGATTTTCTGAAAAATTTTGACGAAAGAAAATTCTCCTTTTGGTTCTCTTTAGATGCTACATGTTAAGACGTACACGCCACAACAATTCTTTTCGAGATACAACGTGTATTTTTGGAGATACAAGCTAATTTTGTACGATGCGTTATTTCTTCTCGTAAAGAGTTTCCAATGCGTACGTATATGTCTTTACTCTGCAAAACTGTATTTCCTTATGAAGTGGTATTCTTACATATCCTTTCGAGAGAAAACTGTCCTGTGCCTTCTCTTTTGAGGCTACACACTTAGACATACACGCAACCTGAAAGGTTTTCGACTTACAACGTGTTGTTTAGGAAAAACAAGATAATTTCGCACGATGCGGGATTTCCTTAAAACGTGATTTTCTGAAAAATTTTGACGAAAGAAAATTCTCCTTTTGGTTCTCTTTAGATGCTACATGTTAAGACGTACACGCCACAACAATTCTTTTCGAGATACAACGTGTAGTTTTGGAGATACAAGCTAATTTTGTACGATGCGTTATTTCTTCTCGTAAAGAGTTTCCAATGCGTACGTATATGTCTTTACTCTGCAAAACTGTATTTCCTTATGAAGTGGTATTCTTACATATCCTTTCGAGAGAAAACTGTCCTGTGCCTTCTCTTTTGAGGCTACACACTTAGACATACACGCAACATGAAAGCTTTTCGACTTACAACGTGTTGTTTAGGAAAAACAAGATAATTTCGCACGATGCGGGATTTCCTTAAAACGTGATTTTCTGAAAAATTTTGACGAAAGAAAATTCTCCTTTTGGTTCTCTTTAGATGCTACATGTTAAGACGTACACGCCACAACAATTCTTTTCGAGATACAACGTGTAGTTTTGGAGATACAAGCTAATTTTGTACGATGCGTTATTTCTTCTCGTAAAGAGTTTCCAATGCGTACGTATATGTCTTTACTCTGCAAAACTGTATTTCCTTATGAAGTGGTATTCTTACATATCCTTTCGAGAGAAAACTGTCCTGTGCCTTCTCTTTTGAGGCTACACACTTAGACATACACGCAACATGAAAGCTTTTCGACTTACAACGTGTTGTTTAGGAAAAACAAGATAATTTCGCACGATGCGGGATTTCCTTAAAACGTGATTTTCTGAAAAATTTTGACGAAAGAAAATTCTCCTTTTGGTTCTCTTTAGATGCTACATGTTAAGACGTACACGCCACAACAATTCTTTTCGAGATACAACGTGTAGTTTTGGAGATACAAGCTAATTTTGTACGATGCGTTATTTCTTCTCGTAAAGAGTTTCCAATGCGTACTTATATGTCTTTACTCTGCAAAACTGTATTTCCTTATGAAGTGGTATTCTTACATATCCTTTTGAGAGAAAACTGTCCTGTGCCTTCTCTTTTGAGGCTACACACTTAGACATACACGCAACATGAAAGCTTTTCGACTTACAACGTGTTGTTTAGGAAAAACAAGATAATTTCGCACGATGCGGGATTTCCTTAAAACGTGATTTTCTGAAAAATTTTGACGAAAGAAAATTCTCCTTTTGGTTCTCTTTAGATGCTACATGTTAAGACGTACACGCCACAACAATTCTTTTCGAGATACAACGTGTAGTTTTGGAGATACAAGCTAATTTTGTACGATGCGTTATTTCTTCTCGTAAAGAGTTTCCAATGCGTACGTATATGTCTTTACTCTGCAAAACTGTATTTCCTTATGAAGTGGTATTCTTACATATTCTTTCGAGAGAAAACTGTCCTGTGCCTTCTCTTTTGAGGCTACACACTTAGACATACACGCAACCTGAAAGCTTTTCGACTTACAACGTGTTGTTTAGGAAAAACAAGATAATTTCGCACGATGCGGGATTTCCTTAAAACGTGATTTTCTGAAAAATTTTGACGAAAGAAAATTCTCCTTTTGGTTCTCTTTAGATGCTACATGTTAAGACGTACACGCCACAACAATTCTTTTCGAGATACAACGTGTAGTTTTGGAGATACAAGCTAATTTTGTACGATGCGTTATTTCTTCTCGTAAAGAGTTTCCAATGCGTACGTATATGTCTTTACTCTGCAAAACTGTATTTCCTTATGAAGTGGTATTCTTACATATCCTTTCGAGAGAAAACTGTCCTGTGCCTTCTCTTTTGAGGCTACACACTTAGACATACACGCAACATGAAAGCTTTTCGACTTACAACGTGTTGTTTAGGAAAAACAAGATAATTTCGCACGATGCGGGATTTCCTTAAAACGTGATTTTCTGAAAAATTTTGACGAAAGAAAATTCTCCTTTTGGTTCTCTTTAGATGCTACATGTTAAGACGTACACGCCACAACAATTCTTTTCGAGATACAACGTGTAGTTTTGGAGATACAAGCTAATTTTTTACGATGCGTTATTTCTTCTCGTAAAGAGTTTCCAATGCGTACGTATATGTCTTTACTCTGCAAAACTGTATTTCCTTATGAAGTGGTATTCTTACATATCCTTTCGAGAGAAAACTGTCCTGTGCCTTCTCTTTTGAGGCTACACACTTAGACATACACGCAACATGAAAGCTTTTCGACTTACAACGTGTTGTTTAGGAAAAACAAGATAATTTCGCACGATGCGGGATTTCCTTAAAACGTGATTTTCTGAAAAATTTTGACGAAAGAAAATTCTCCTTTTGGTTCTCTTTAGATGCTACATGTTAAGACGTACACGCCACAACAATTCTTTTCGAGATACAACGTGTAGTTTTGGAGATACAAGCTAATTTTGTACGATGCGTTATTTCTTCTCGTAAAGAGTTTCCAATGCGTACTTATATGTCTTTACTCTGCAAAACTGTATTTCCTTATGAAGTGGTATTCTTACATATCCTTTTGAGAGAAAACTGTCCTGTGCCTTCTCTTTTGAGGCTACACACTTAGACATACACGCAACATGAAAGCTTTTCGACTTACAACGTGTTGTTTAGGAAAAACAAGATAATTTCGCACGATGCGGGATTTCCTTAAAACGTGATTTTCTGAAAAATTTTGACGAAAGAAAATTCTCCTTTTGGTTCTCTTTAGATGCTACATGTTAAGACGTACACGCCACAACAATTCTTTTCGAGATACAACGTGTAGTTTTGGAGATACAAGCTAATTTTGTACGATGCGTTATTTCTTCTCGTAAAGAGTTTCCAATGCGTACGTATATGTCTTTACTCTGCAAAACTGTATTTCCTTATGAAGTGGTATTCTTACATATCCTTTCGAGAGAAAACTGTCCTGTGCCTTCTCTTTTGAGGCTACACACTTAGACATACACGCAACATGAAAGCTTTTCGACTTACAACGTGTTGTTTAGGAAAAACAAGATAATTTCGCACGATGCGGGATTTCCTTAAAACGTGATTTTCTGAAAATTTTTGACGAAAGAAAATTCTCCTTTTGGTTCTCTTTAGATGCTACATGTTAAGACGTACACGCCACAACAATTCTTTTCGAGATACAACGTGTAGTTTTGGAGATACAAGCTAATTTTGTACGATGCGTTATTTCTTCTCGTAAAGAGTTTCCAGTGCGTACGTATATGTCTTTACTCTGCAAAACTGTATTTCCTTATGAAGTGGTATTCTTACATATCCTTTCGAGAGAAAACTGTCCTGTGCCTTCTCTTTTGAGGCTACACACTTAGACATACACGCAACCTGAAAGCTTTTCGACTTACAACGTGTTGTTTAGGAAAAACAAGATAATTTCGCACGATGCGGGATTTCCTTAAAACGTGATTTTCTGAAAAATTTTGACGAAAGAAAATTCTCCTTTTGGTTCTCTTTAGATGCTACATGTTAAGACGTACACGCCACAACAATTCTTTTCGAGATACAACGTGTAGTTTTGGAGATACAAGCTAATTTTGTACGATGCGTTATTTCTTCTCGTAAAGAGTTTCCAATGCGTACGTATATGTCTTTACTCTGCAAAACTGTATTTCCTTATGAAGTGGTATTCTTACATATCCTTTCGAGAGAAAACTGTCCTGTGCCTTCTCTTTTGAGGCTACACACTTAGACATACACGCAACCTGAAAGGTTTTCGACTTACAACGTGTTGTTTAGGAAAAACAAGATAATTTCGCACGATGCGGGATTTCCTTAAAACGTGATTTTCTGAAAAATTTTGACGAAAGAAAATTCTCCTTTTGGTTCTCTTTAGATGCTACATGTTAAGACGTACACGCCACAACAATTCTTTTCGAGATACAACGTGTAGTTTTGGAGATACAAGCTAATTTTGTACGATGCGTTATTTCTTCTCGTAAAGAGTTTCCAATGCGTACGTATATGTCTTTACTCTGCAAAACTGTATTTCCTTATGAAGTGGTATTCTTACATATCCTTTCGAGAGAAAACTGTCCTGTGCCTTCTCTTTTGAGGCTACACACTTAGACATACACGCAACATGAAAGCTTTTCGACTTACAACGTGTTGTTTAGGAAAAACAAGATAATTTCGCACGATGCGGGATTTCCTTAAAACGTGATTTTCTGAAAAATTTTGACGAAAGAAAATTCTCCTTTTGGTTCTCTTTAGATGCTACATGTTAAGACGTACACGCCACAACAATTCTTTTCGAGATACAACGTGTAGTTTTGGAGATACAAGCTAATTTTGTACGATGCGTTATTTCTTCTCGTAAAGAGTTTCCAGTGCGTACGTATATGTCTTTACTCTGCAAAACTGTATTTCCTTATGAAGTGGTATTCTTACATATCCTTTCGAGAGAAAACTGTCCTGTGCCTTCTCTTTTGAGGCTACACACTTAGACATACACGCAACCTGAAAGCTTTTCGACTTACAACGTGTTGTTTAGGAAAAACAAGATAATTTCGCACGATGCGGGATTTCCTTAAAACGTGATTTTCTGAAAAATTTTGACGAAAGAAAATTCTCCTTTTGGTTCTCTTTAGATGCTACATGTTAAGACGTACACGCCACAACAATTCTTTTCGAGATACAACGTGTAGTTTTGGAGATACAAGCTAATTTTGTACGATGCGTTATTTCTTCTCGTAAAGAGTTTCCAATGCGTACGTATATGTCTTTACTCTGCAAAACTGTATTTCCTTATGAAGTGGTATTCTTACATATCCTTTCGAGAGAAAACTGTCCTGTGCCTTCTCTTTTGAGGCTACACACTTAGACATACACGCAACATGAAAGCTTTTCGACTTACAACGTGTTGTTTAGGAAAAACAAGATAATTTCGCACGATGCGGGATTTCCTTAAAACGTGATTTTCTGAAAAATTTTGACGAAAGAAAATTCTCCTTTTGGTTCTCTTTAGATGCTACATGTTAAGACGTACACGCCACAACAATTCTTTTCGAGATACAACGTGTAGTTTTGGAGATACAAGCTAATTTTGTACGATGCGTTATTTCTTCTCGTAAAGAGTTTCCAATGCGTACGTATATGTCTTTACTCTGCAAAACTGTATTTCCTTATGAAGTGGTATTCTTACATATCCTTTCGAGAGAAAACTGTCCTGTGCCTTCTCTTTTGAGGCTACACACTTAGACATACACGCAACATGAAAGCTTTTCGACTTACAACGTGTTGTTTAGGAAAAACAAGATAATTTCGCACGATGCGGGATTTCCTTAAAACGTGATTTTCTGAAAAATTTTGACGAAAGAAAATTCTCCTTTTGGTTCTCTTTAGATGCTACATGTTAAGACGTACACGCCACAACAATTCTTTTCGAGATACAACGTGTAGTTTTGGAGATACAAGCTAATTTTGTACGATGCGTTATTTCTTCTCGTAAAGAGTTTCCAATGCGTACGTATATGTCTTTACTCTGCAAAACTGTATTTCCTTATGAAGTGGTATTCTTACATATCCTTTCGAGAGAAAACTGTCCTGTGCCTTCTCTTTTGAGGCTACACACTTAGACATACACGCAACATGAAAGCTTTTCGACTTACAACGTGTTGTTTAGGAAAAACAAGATAATTTCGCACGATGCGGGATTTCCTTAAAACGTGATTTTCTGAAAAATTTTGACGAAAGAAAATTCTCCTTTTGGTTCTCTTTAGATGCTACATGTTAAGACGTACACGCCACAACAATTCTTTTCGAGATACAACGTGTAGTTTTGGAGATACAAGCTAATTTTGTACGATGCGTTATTTCTTCTCGTAAAGAGTTTCCAGTGCGTACGTATATGTCTTACTCTGCAAAACTGTATTTCCTTATGAAGTGGTATTCTTACATATCCTTTCAAGAGAAAACTGTCCTGTGCCTTCTCTTTTGAGGCTACACACTTAGACATACACGCAACATGAAAGCTTTTCGACTTACAACGTGTTGTTTAGGAAAAACAAGATAATTTCGCACGATGCGGGATTTCCTTAAAACGTGATTTTCTGAAAAATTTTGACGAAAGAAAATTCTCCTTTTGGTTCTCTTTAGATGCTACATGTTAAGACGTACACGCCACAACAATTCTTTTCGAGATACAACGTGTAGTTTTGGAGATACAAGCTAATTTTGTACGATGCGTTATTTCTTCTCTTAAAGAGTTTCCAATGCGTACGTACGTATATGTCTTTACTCTGCAAAACTGTATTTCCTTATGAAGTGGTATTCTTACATATCCTTTCGAGAGAAAACTGTCCTGTGCCTTCTCTTTTGAGGCTACACACTTAGACATACACGCAACATGAAAGCTTTTCGACTTACAACGTGTTGTTTAGGAAAAACAAGATAATTTCGCACGATGCGGGATTTCCTTAAAACGTGATTTTCTGAAAAATTTTGACGAAAGAAAATTCTCCTTTTGGTTCTCTTTAGATGCTACATGTTAAGACGTACACGCCACAACAATTCTTTTCGAGATACAACGTGTAGTTTTGGAGATACAAGCTAATTTTGTACGATGCGTTATTTCTTCTCGTAAAGAGTTTCCAATGCGTACGTATATGTCTTTACTCTGCAAAACTGTATTTCCTTATGAAGTGGTATTCTTACATATCCTTTCGAGAGAAAACTGTCCTGTGCCTTCTCTTTTGAGGCTACACACTTAGACATACACGCAACCTGAAAGGTTTTCGACTTACAACGTGTTGTTTAGGAAAAACAAGATAATTTCGCACGATGCGGGATTTCCTTAAAACGTGATTTTCTGAAAAATTTTGACGAAAGAAAATTCTCCTTTTGGTTCTCTTTAGATGCTACATGTTAAGACGTACACGCCACAACAATTCTTTTCGAGATACAACGTGTAGTTTTGGAGATACAAGCTAATTTTGTACGATGCGTTATTTCTTCTCGTAAAGAGTTTCCAATGCGTACGTATATGTCTTTACTCTGCAAAACTGTATTTCCTTATGAAGTGGTATTCTTACATATCCTTTCGAGAGAAAACTGTCCTGTGCCTTCTCTTTTGAGGCTACACACTTAGACATACACGCAACATGAAAGCTTTTCGACTTACAACGTGTTGTTTAGGAAAAACAAGATAATTTCGCACGATGCGGGATTTCCTTAAAACGTGATTTTCTGAAAAATTTTGACGAAAGAAAATTCTCCTTTTGGTTCTCTTTAGATGCTACATGTTAAGACGTACACGCCACAACAATTCTTTTCGAGATACAACGTGTAGTTTTGGAGATACAAGCTAATTTTGTACGATGCGTTATTTCTTCTCGTAAAGAGTTTCCAGTGCGTACGTATATGTCTTTACTCTGCAAAACTGTATTTCCTTATGAAGTGGTATTCTTACATATCCTTTCGAGAGAAAACTGTCCTGTGCCTTCTCTTTTGAGGCTACACACTTAGACATACACGCAACCTGAAAGCTTTTCGACTTACAACGTGTTGTTTAGGAAAAACAAGATAATTTCGCACGATGCGGGATTTCCTTAAAACGTGATTTTCTGAAAAATTTTGACGAAAGAAAATTCTCCTTTTGGTTCTCTTTAGATGCTACATGTTAAGACGTACACGCCACAACAATTCTTTTCGAGATACAACGTGTAGTTTTGGAGATACAAGCTAATTTTGTACGATGCGTTATTTCTTCTCGTAAAGAGTTTCCAATGCGTACGTATATGTCTTTACTCTGCAAAACTGTATTTCCTTATGAAGTGGTATTCTTACATATCCTTTCGAGAGAAAACTGTCCTGTGCCTTCTCTTTTGAGGCTACACACTTAGACATACACGCAACATGAAAGCTTTTCGACTTACAACGTGTTGTTTAGGAAAAACAAGATAATTTCGCACGATGCGGGATTTCCTTAAAACGTGATTTTCTGAAAAATTTTGACGAAAGAAAATTCTCCTTTTGGTTCTCTTTAGATGCTACATGTTAAGACGTACACGCCACAACAATTCTTTTCGAGATACAACGTGTAGTTTTGGAGATACAAGCTAATTTTGTACGATGCGTTATTTCTTCTCGTAAAGAGTTTCCAATGCGTACGTATATGTCTTTACTCTGCAAAACTGTATTTCCTTATGAAGTGGTATTCTTACATATCCTTTCGAGAGAAAACTGTCCTGTGCCTTCTCTTTTGAGGCTACACACTTAGACATACACGCAACATGAAAGCTTTTCGACTTACAACGTGTTGTTTAGGAAAAACAAGATAATTTCGCACGATGCGGGATTTCCTTAAAACGTGATTTTCTGAAAAATTTTGACGAAAGAAAATTCTCCTTTTGGTTCTCTTTAGATGCTACATGTTAAGACGTACACGCCACAACAATTCTTTTCGAGATACAACGTGTAGTTTTGGAGATACAAGCTAATTTTGTACGATGCGTTATTTCTTCTCGTAAAGAGTTTCCAGTGCGTATGTATATGTCTTTACTCTGCAAAACTGTATTTCCTTATGAAGTGGTATTCTTACATATCCTTTCGAGAGAAAACTGTCCTGTGCCTTCTCTTTTGAGGCTACACACTTAGACATACACGCAACCTGAAAGCTTTTCGACTTACAACGTGTTGTTTAGGAAAAACAAGATAATTTCGCACGATGCGGGATTTCCTTAAAACGTGATTTTCTGAAAAATTTTGACGAAAGAAAATTCTCCTTTTGGTTCTCTTTAGATGCTACATGTTAAGACGTACACGCCACAACAATTCTTTTCGAGATACAACGTGTAGTTTTGGAGATACAAGCTAATTTTGTACGATGCGTTATTTCTTCTCATAAAGAGTTTCCAATGCGTACGTATATGTCTTTACTCTGCAAAACTGTATTTCCTTATGAAGTGGTATTCTTACATATCCTTTCGAGAGAAAACTGTCCTGTGCCTTCTCTTTTGAGGCTACACACTTAGACATACACGCAACATGAAAGCTTTTCGACTTACAACGTGTTGTTTAGGAAAAACAAGATAATTTCGCACGATGCGGGATTTCCTTAAAACGTGATTTTCTGAAAAATTTTGACGAAAGAAAATTCTCCTTTTGGTTCTCTTTAGATGCTACATGTTAAGACGTACACGCCACAACAATTCTTTTCGAGATACAACGTGTAGTTTTGGAGATACAAGCTAATTTTGTACGATGCGTTATTTCTTCTCGTAAAGAGTTTCCAATGCGTACGTATATGTCTTTACTCTGCAAAACTGTATTTCCTTATGAAGTGGTATTCTTACATATCCTTTCGAGAGAAAACTGTCCTGTGCCTTCTCTTTTGAGGCTACACACTTAGACATACACGCAACATGAAAGCTTTTCGACTTACAACGTGTTGTTTAGGAAAAACAAGATAATTTCGCACGATGCGGGATTTCCTTAAAACGTGATTTTCTGAAAAATTTTGACGAAAGAAAATTCTCCTTTTGGTTCTCTTTAGATGCTACATGTTAAGACGTACACGCCACAACAATTCTTTTCGAGATACAACGTGTAGTTTTGGAGATACAAGCTAATTTTGTACGATGCGTTATTTCTTCTCGTAAAGAGTTTCCAGTGCGTACGTATATGTCTTACTCTGCAAAACTGTATTTCCTTATGAAGTGGTATTCTTACATATCCTTTCAAGAGAAAACTGTCCTGTGCCTTCTCTTTTGAGGCTACACACTTAGACATACACGCAACATGAAAGCTTTTCGACTTACAACGTGTTGTTTAGGAAAAACAAGATAATTTCGCACGATGCGGGATTTCCTTAAAACGTGATTTTCTGAAAAATTTTGACGAAAGAAAATTCTCCTTTTGGTTCTCTTTAGATGCTACATGTTAAGACGTACACGCCACAACAATTCTTTTCGAGATACAACGTGTAGTTTTGGAGATACAAGCTAATTTTGTACGATGCGTTATTTCTTCTCTTAAAGAGTTTCCAATGCGTACGTACGTATATGTCTTTACTCTGCAAAACTGTATTTCCTTATGAAGTGGTATTCTTACATATCCTTTCGAGAGAAAACTGTCCTGTGCCTTCTCTTTTGAGGCTACACACTTAGACATACACGCAACATGAAAGCTTTTCGACTTACAACGTGTTGTTTAGGAAAAACAAGATAATTTCGCACGATGCGGGATTTCCTTAAAACGTGATTTTCTGAAAAATTTTGACGAAAGAAAATTCTCCTTTTGGTTCTCTTTAGATGCTACATGTTAAGACGTACACGCCACAACAATTCTTTTCGAGATACAACGTGTAGTTTTGGAGATACAAACTAATTTTGTACGATGCGTTATTTCTTCTCGTAAAGAGTTTCCAATGCGTACGTATATGTCTTTAGTCTGCAAAACTGTATTTCCTTATGAAGTGGTATTCTTACATATCCTTTCGAGAGAAAACTGTCCTGTGCCTTCTCTTTTGAGGCTACACACTTAGACATACTCGCAACATGAAAGCTTTTCGACTTACAACGTGTTGTTTAGGAAAAACAAGATAATTTCGCACGATGCGGGATTTCCTTAAAACGTGATTTTCTGAAAAATTTTGACGAAAGAAAATTCTCCTTTTGGTTCCCTTTAGATGCTACATGTTAAGACGTACAAGCCACAACAATTCTTTTCGAGATACAACGTGTAGTTTTGGAGATACAAGCTAATTTTGTACGATGCGTTATTTCTTCTCGTAAAGAGTTTCCAATGCGTACGTATACGTCTTTACTCTGCAAAACTGTATTTCCTTATGAAGTGGTATTCTTACATATCCTTTCGAGAGAAAACTGTCCTGTGCCTTCTCTTTTGAGGCTACACACTTAGACATACACGCAACATGAAAGCTTTTCGACTTACAACGTGTTGTTTAGGAAAAACAAGATAATTTCGCACGATGCGGGATTTCCTTAAAACGTGATTTTCTGAAAAATTTTGACGAAAGAAAATTCTCCTTTTGGTTCTCTTTAGATGCTACATGTTAAGACGTACACGCCACAACAATTCTTTTCGAGATACAACGTGTAGTTTTGGAGATACAAGCTAATTTTGTACGATGCGTTATTTCTTCTCGTAAAGAGTTTCCAATGCGTACGTATATGTCTTTACTCTGCAAAACTGTATTTCCTTATGAAGTGGTATTCTTACATATCCTTTCGAGAGAAAACTGTCCTGTGCCTTCTCTTTTGAGGCTACACACTTAGACATACACGCAACATGAAAGCTTTTCGACTTACAACGTGTTGTTTAGGAAAAACAAGATAATTTCGCACGATGCGGGATTTCCTTAAAACGTGATTTTCTGAAAAATTTTGACGAAAGAAAATTCTCCTTTTGGTTCTCTTTAGATGCTACATGTTAAGACGTACACGCCACAACAATTCTTTTCGAGATACAACGTGTAGTTTTGGAGATACAAGCTAATTTTGTACGATGCGTTATTTCTTCTCTTAAAGAGTTTCCAATGCGTACGTACGTATATGTCTTTACTCTGCAAAACTGTATTTCCTTATGAAGTGGTATTCTTACATATCCTTTCGAGAGAAAACTGTCCTGTGCCTTCTCTTTTGAGGCTACACACTTAGACATACACGCAACATGAAAGCTTTTCGACTTACAACGTGTTGTTTAGGAAAAACAAGATAATTTCGCACGATGCGGGATTTCCTTAAAACGTGATTTTCTGAAAAATTTTGACGAAAGAAAATTCTCCTTTTGGTTCTCTTTAGCTGCTACATGTTAAGACGTACACGCCACAACAATTCTTTTCGAGATACAACGTGTAGTTTTGGAGATACAAGCTAATTTTGTACGATGCGTTATTTCTTCTCGTAAAGAGTTTCCAATGCGTACGTATATGTCTTTACTCTGCAAAACTGTATTTCCTTATGAAGTGGTATTCTTACATATCATTTCGAGAGAAAACTGTCCTGTGCCTTCTCTTTTGAGGCTACACACTTAGACATACACGCAACCTGAAAGCTTTTCGACTTACAACGTGTTGTTTAGGAAAAACAAGATAATTTCGCACGATGCGGGATTTCCTTAAAACGTGATTTTCTGAAAAATTTTGACGAAAGAAAATTCTCCTTTTGGTTCTCTTTAGATGCTACATGTTAAGACGTACACGCCACAACAATTCTTTTCGAGATACAACGTGTAGTTTTGGAGATACAAGCTAATTTTGTACGATGCGTTATTTCTTCTCGTAAAGAGTTTCCAATGCGTACGTATATGTCTTTAGTCTGCAAAACTGTATTTCCTTATGAAGTGGTATTCTTACATATCCTTTCGAGAGAAAACTGTCCTGTGCCTTCTCTTTTGAGGCTACACACTTAGACATACACGCAACATGAAAGCTTTTCGACTTACAACGTGTTGTTTAGGAAAAACAAGATAATTTCGCACGATGCGGGATTTCCTTAAAACGTGATTTTCTGAAAAATTTTGACGAAAGAAAATTCTCCTTTTGGTTCTCTTTAGATGCTACATGTTAAGACGTACACGCCACAACAATTCTTTTCGAGATACAACGTGTAGTTTTGGAGATACAAGCTAATTTTGTACGATGCGTTATTTCTTCTCGTAAAGAGTTTCCAATGCGTACGTATATGTCTTTACTCTGCAAAACTGTATTTCCTTATGAAGTGGTATTCTTACATATCCTTTCGAGAGAAAACTGTCCTGTGCCTTCTCTTTTGAGGCTACACACTTAGACATACACGCAACATGAAAGCTTTTCGACTTACAACGTGTTGTTTAGGAAAAACAAGATAATTTCGCACGATGCGGGATTTCCTTAAAACGTGATTTTCTGAAAAATTTTGACGAAAGAAAATTCTCCTTTTGGTTCTCTTTAGATGCTACATGTTAAGACGTACACGCCACAACAATTCTTTTCGAGATACAACGTGTAGTTTTGGAGATACAAGCTAATTTTGTACGATGCGTTATTTCTTCTCGTAAAGAGTTTCCAATGCGTACGTACGTATATGTCTTTACTCTGCAAAACTGTATTTCCTTATGAAGTGGTATTCTTACATATCCTTTCGAGAGAAAACTGTCCTGTGCCTTCTCTTTTGAGGCTACACACTTAGACATACACGCAACCTGAAAGCTTTTCGACTTACAACGTGTTGTTTAGGAAAAACAAGATAATTTCGCACGATGCGGGATTTCCTTAAAACGTGATTTTCTGAAAAATTTTGACGAAAGAAAATTCTCCTTTTGGTTCTCTTTAGATGCTACATGTTAAGACGTACACGCCACAACAATTCTTTTCGAGATACAACGTGTAGTTTTGGAGATACAAGCTAATTTTGTACAATGCGTTATTTCTTCTCGTAAAGAGTTTCCAATGCGTACGTATATGTCTTTACTCTGCAAAACTGTATTTCCTTATGAAGTGGTATTCTTACATATCCTTTCGAGAGAAAACTGTCCTGTGCCTTCTCTTTTGAGGCTACACACTTAGACATACACGCAACATGAAAGCTTTTCGACTTACAACGTGTTGTTTAGGAAAAACAAGATAATTTCGCACGATGCGGGATTTCCTTAAAACGTGATTTTCTGAAAAATTTTGACGAAAGAAAATTCTCCTTTTGGTTCTCTTTAGATGCTACATGTTAAGACGTACACGCCACAACAATTCTTTTCGAGATACAACGTGTAGTTTTGGAGATACAAGCTAATTTTGTACGATGCGTTATTTCTTCTCGTAAAGAGTTTCCAATGCGTACGTATATGTCTTTACTCTGCAAAACTGTATTTCCTTATGAAGTGGTATTCTTACATATCCTTTCGAGAGAAAACTGTCCTGTGCCTTCTCTTTTGAGGCTACACACTTAGACATACACGCAACATGAAAGCTTTTCGACTTACAACGTGTTGTTTAGGAAAAACAAGATAATTTCGCACGATGCGGGATTTCCTTAAAACGTGATTTTCTGAAAAATTTTGACGAAAGAAAATTCTCCTTTTGGTTCTCTTTAGATGCTACATGTTAAGACGTACACGCCACAACAATTCTTTTCGAGATACAACGTGTAGTTTTGGAGATACAAGCTAATTTTGTACGATGCGTTATTTCTTCTCGTAAAGAGTTTCCAGTGCGTACGTATATGTCTTTACTCTGCAAAACTGTATTTCCTTATGAAGTGGTATTCTTACATATCCTTTCAAGAGAAAACTGTCCTGTGCCTTCTCTTTTGAGGCTACACACTTAGACATACACGCAACATGAAAGCTTTTCGACTTACAACGTGTTGTTTAGGAAAAACAAGATAATTTCGCACGATGCGGGATTTCCTAAAAACGTGATTTTCTGAAAAATTTTGACGAAAGAAAATTCTCCTTTTGGTTCTCTTTAGATGCTACATGTTAAGACGTACACGCCACAACAATTCTTTTCGAGATACAACGTGTAGTTTTGGAGATACAAGCTAATTTTGTACGATGCGTTATTTCTTCTCTTAAAGAGTTTCCAATGCGTACGTACGTATATGTCTTTACTCTGCAAAACTGTATTTCCTTATGAAGTGGTATTCTTACATATCCTTTCGAGAGAAAACTGTCCTGTGCCTTCTCTTTTGAGGCTACACACTTAGACATACACGCAACATGAAAGCTTTTCGACTTACAACGTGTTGTTTAGGAAAAACAAGATAATTTCGCACGATGCGGGATTTCCTTAAAACGTGATTTTCTGAAAAATTTTGACGAAAGAAAATTCTCCTTTTGGTTCTCTTTAGATGCTACATGTTAAGACGTACACGCCACAACAATTCTTTTCGAGATACAACGTGTAGTTTTGGAGATACAAACTAATTTTGTACGATGCGTTATTTCTTCTCGTAAAGAGTTTCCAATGCGTACGTATATGTCTTTAGTCTGCAAAACTGTATTTCCTTATGAAGTGGTATTCTTACATATCCTTTCGAGAGAAAACTGTCCTGTGCCTTCTCTTTTGAGGCTACACACTTAGACATACACGCAACATGAAAGCTTTTCGACTTACAACGTGTTGTTTAGGAAAAACAAGATAATTTCGCACGATGCGGGATTTCCTTAAAACGTGATTTTCTGAAAAATTTTGACGAAAGAAAATTCTCCTTTTGGTTCCCTTTAGATGCTACATGTTAAGACGTACAAGCCACAACAATTCTTTTCGAGATACAACGTGTAGTTTTGGAGATACAAGCTAATTTTGTACGATGCGTTATTTCTTCTCGTAAAGAGTTTCCAATGCGTACGTATACGTCTTTACTCTGCAAAACTGTATTTCCTTATGAAGTGGTATTCTTACATATCCTTTCGAGAGAAAACTGTCCTGTGCCTTCTCTTTTGAGGCTACACACTTAGACATACACGCAACATGAAAGCTTTTCGACTTACAACGTGTTGTTTAGGAAAAACAAGATAATTTCGCACGATGCGGGATTTCCTTAAAACGTGATTTTCTGAAAAATTTTGACGAAAGAAAATTCTCCTTTTGGTTCTCTTTAGATGCTACATGTTAAGACGTACACGCCACAACAATTCTTTTCGAGATACAACGTGTAGTTTTGGAGATACAAGCTAATTTTGTACGATGCGTTATTTCTTCTCGTAAAGAGTTTCCAATGCGTACGTATATGTCTTTACTCTGCAAAACTGTATTTCCTTATGAAGTGGTATTCTTACATATCCTTTCGAGAGAAAACTGTCCTGTGCCTTCTCTTTTGAGGCTACACACTTAGACATACACGCAACCTGAAAGCTTTTCGACTTACAACGTGTTGTTTAGGAAAAACAAGATAATTTCGCACGATGTGGGATTTCCTTAAAACGTGATTTTCTGAAAAATTTTGACGAAAGAAAATTCTCCTTTTGGTTCTCTTTAGATGCTACATGTTAAGACGTACACGCCACAACAATTCTTTTCGAGATACAACGTGTAGTTTTGGAGATACAAGCTAATTTTGTACGATGCGTTATTTCTTCTCGTAAAGAGTTTCCAATGCGTACGTATACGTCTTTACTCTGCAAAACTGTATTTCCTTATGAAGTGGTATTCTTACATATCCTTTCGAGAGAAAACTGTCCTGTGCCTTCTCTTTTGAGGCTACACACTTAGACATACACGCAACATGAAAGCTTTTCGACTTACAACGTGTTGTTTAGGAAAAACAAGATAATTTCGCACGATGCGGGATTTCCTTAAAACGTGATTTTCTGAAAAATTTTGACGAAAGAAAATTCTCCTTTTGGTTCTCTTTAGATGCTACATGTTAAGACGTACACGCCACAACAATTCTTTTCGAGATACAACGTGTAGTTTTGGAGATACAAGCTAATTTTGTACGATGCGTTATTTCTTCTCGTAAAGAGTTTCCAATGCGTACGTATATGTCTTTACTCTGCAAAACTGTATTTCCTTATGAAGTGGTATTCTTACATATCCTTTCGAGAGAAAACTGTCCTGTGCCTTCTCTTTTGAGGCTACACACTTAGACATACACGCAACATGAAAGCTTTTCGACTTACAACGTGTTGTTTAGGAAAAACAAGATAATTTCGCACGATGCGGGATTTCCTTAAAACGTGATTTTCTGAAAAATTTTGACGAAAGAAAATTCTCCTTTTGGTTCTCTTTAGCTGCTACATGTTAAGACGTACACGCCACAACAATTCTTTTCGAGATACAACGTGTAGTTTTGGAGATACAAGCTAATTTTGTACGATGCGTTATTTCTTCTCGTAAAGAGTTTCCAATGCGTACGTATATGTCTTTACTCTGCAAAACTGTATTTCCTTATGAAGTGGTATTCTTACATATCATTTCGAGAGAAAACTGTCCTGTGCCTTCTCTTTTGAGGCTACACACTTAGACATACACGCAACCTGAAAGCTTTTCGACTTACAACGTGTTGTTTAGGAAAAACAAGATAATTTCGCACGATGCGGGATTTCCTTAAAACGTGATTTTCTGAAAAATTTTGACGAAAGAAAATTCTCCTTTTGGTTCTCTTTAGATGCTACATGTTAAGACGTACACGCCACAACAATTCTTTTCGAGATACAACGTGTAGTTTTGGAGATACAAGCTAATTTTGTACGATGCGTTATTTCTTCTCGTAAAGAGTTTCCAATGCGTACGTACGTATATGTCTTTACTCTGCAAAACTGTATTTCCTTATGAAGTGGTATTCTTACATATCCTTTCGAGAGAAAACTGTCCTGTGCCTTCTCTTTTGAGGCTACACACTTAGACATACACGCAACCTGAAAGCTTTTCGACTTACAACGTGTTGTTTAGGAAAAACAAGATAATTTCGCACGATGCGGGATTTCCTTAAAACGTGATTTTCTGAAAAATTTTGACGAAAGAAAATTCTCCTTTTGGTTCTCTTTAGATGCTACATGTTAAGACGTACACGCCACAACAATTCTTTTCGAGATACAACGTGTAGTTTTGGAGATACAAGCTAATTTTGTACGATGCGTTATTTCTTCTCGTAAAGAGTTTCCAATGCGTACGTATATGTCTTTACTCTGCAAAACTGTATTTCCTTATGAAGTGGTATTCTTACATATCCTTTCGAGAGAAAACTGTCCTGTGCCTTCTCTTTTGAGGCTACACACTTAGACATACACGCAACATGAAAGCTTTTCGACTTACAACGTGTTGTTTAGGAAAAACAAGATAATTTCGCACGATGCGGGATTTCCTTAAAACGTGATTTTCTGAAAATTTTTGACGAAAGAAAATTCTCCTTTTGGTTCTCTTTAGATGCTACATGTTAAGACGTACACGCCACAACAATTCTTTTCGAGATACAACGTGTAGTTTTGGAGATACAAGCTAATTTTGTACGATGCGTTATTTCTTCTCGTAAAGAGTTTCCAATGAGTACGTATATGTCTTTACTCTGCAAAACTGTATTTCCTTATGAAGTGGTATTCTTACATATCCTTTCGAGAGAAAACTGTCCTGTGACTTCTCTTTTGAGGCTACACACTTAGACATACACGCAACATGAAAGCTTTTCGACTTACAACGTGTTGTTTAGGAAAAACAAGATAATTTCGCACGATGCGGGATTTCCTTAAAACGTGATTTTCTGAAAAATTTTGACGAAAGAAAATTCTCCTTTTGGTTCTCTTTAGATGCTACATGTTAAGACGTACACGCCACAACAATTCTTTTCGAGATACAACGTGTAGTTTTGGAGATACAAGCTAATTTTGTACGATGCGTTATTTCTTCTCGTAAAGAGTTTCCAGTGCGTACGTATATGTCTTTACTCTGCAAAACTGTATTTCCTTATGAAGTGGTATTCTTACATATCCTTTCGAGAGAAAACTGTCCTGTGCCTTCTCTTTTGAGGCTACACACTTAGACATACACGCAACATGAAAGCTTTTCGAATTACAACGTGTTGTTTAGGAAAAACAAGATAATTTCGCACGATGCGGGATTTCCTTAAAACGTGATTTTCTGAAAAATTTTGACGAAAGAAAATTCTCCTTTTGGTTCTCTTTAGATGCTACATGTTAAGACGTACACGCCACAACAATTCTTTTCGAGATACAACGTGTAGTTTTGGAGATACAAGCTAATTTTGTACGATGCGTTATTTCTTCTCGTAAAGAGTTTCCAATGCGTACGTATATGTCTTTACTCTGCAAAACTGTATTTCCTTATGAAGTGGTATTCTTAAATATCCTTTCGAGAGAAAACTGTCCTGTGCCTTCTCTTTTGAGGCTACACACTTAGACATACACGCAACATGAAAGCTTTTCGACTTACAACGTGTTGTTTAGGAAAAACAAGATAATTTCGCACGATGCGGGATTTCCTTAAAACGTGATTTTCTGAAAAATTTTGACGAAAGAAAATTCTCCTTTTGGTTCTCTTTAGATGCTACATGTTAAGACGTACACGCCACAACAATTCTTTTCGAGATACAACGTGTAGTTTTGGAGATACAAGCTAATTTTGTACGATGCGTTATTTCTTCTCGTAAAGAGTTTCCAATGCGTACGTATATGTCTTTACTCTGCAAAACTGTATTTCCTTATGAAGTGGTATTCTTACATATCCTTTCGAGAGAAAACTGTCCTGTGCCTTCTCTTTTGAGGCTACACACTTAGACATACACGCAACCTGAATGCTTTTCGACTTACAACGTGTTGTTTAGGAAAAACAAGATAATTTCGCACGATGCGGGATTTCCTTAAAACGTGATTTTCTGAAAAATTTTGACGAAAGAAAATTCTCCTTTTGGTTCTCTTTAGATGCTACATGTTAAGACGTACACGCCACAACAATTCTTTTCGAGATACAACGTGTAGTTTTGGAGATACAAGCTAATTTTGTACGATGCGTTATTTCTTCTCGTAAAGAGTTTCCAATGCGTACGTACGTATATGTCTTTACTCTGCAAAACTGTATTTCCTTATGAAGTGGTATTCTTACCTATCCTTTCGAGAGAAAACTGTCCTGTGCCTTCTCTTTTGAGGCTACACTTAGACATACACGCAACATGAAAGCTTTTCGACTTACAACGTGTTGTTTAGGAAAAACAAGATAATTTCGCACGATGCGGGATTTCCTTAAAACGTGATTTTCTGAAAAATTTTGACGAAAGAAAATTCTCCTTTTGGTTCTCTTTAGATGCTACATGTTAAGACGTACACGCCACAACAATTCTTTTCGAGATACAACGTGTAGTTTTGGAGATACAAGCTAATTTTGTACGATGCGTTATTTCTTCTCGTAAAGAGTTTCCAATGCGTACGTATATGTCTTTACTCTGCAAAACTGTATTTCCTTATGAAGTGGTATTCTTACATATCCTTTCGAGAGAAAACTGTCCTGTGCCTTCTCTTTTGAGGCTACACACTTAGACATACACGCAACATGAAAGCTTTTCGACTTACAACGTGTTGTTTAGGAAAAACAAGATAATTTCGCACGATGCGGGATTTCCTTAAAACGTGATTTTCTGAAAAATTTTGACGAAAGAAAATTCTCCTTTTGGTTCTCTTTAGATGCTACATGTTAAGACGTACACGCCACAACAATTCTTTTCGAGATACAACGTGTAGTTTTGGAGATACAAGCTAATTTTGTACGTTGCGTTATTTCTTCTCGTAAAGAGTTTCCAATGCGTACGTATATGTCTTTACTCTGCAAAACTGTATTTCCTTATGAAGTGGTATTCTTACATATCCTTTCGAGAGAAAACTGTCCTGTGCCTTCTCTTTTGAGGCTACACACTTAGACATACACGCAACATGAAAGCTTTTTGACTTACAACGTGTTGTTTAGGAAAAACAAGATAATTTCGCACGATGCGGGATTTCCTTAAAACGTGATTTTCTGAAAAATTTTGACGAAAGAAAATTCTCCTTTTGGTTCTCTTTAGATGCTACATGTTAAGACGTACACGCCACAACAATTCTTTTCGAGATACAACGTGTAGTTTTGGAGATACAAGCTAATTTTGTACGATGCGTTATTTCTTCTCGTAAAGAGTTTCCAATGCGTACGTATATGTCTTTACTCTGCAAAACTGTATTTCCTTATGAAGTGGTATTCTTACATATCCTTTCGAGAGAAAACTGTCCTGTGCCTTCTCTTTTGAGGCTACACTTAGACATACACGCAACATGAAAGCTTTTCGACTTACAACGTGTTGTTTAGGAAAAACAAGATAATTTCGCACGATGCGGGATTTCCTTAAAACGTGATTTTCTGAAAAATTTTGACGAAAGAAAATTCTCCTTTTGGTTCTCTTTAGATGCTACATGTTAAGACGTACACGCCACAACAATTCTTTTCGAGATACAACGTGTAGTTTTGGAGATACAAGCTAATTTTGTACGATGCGTTATTTCTTCTCGTAAAGAGTTTCCAATGCGTACGTATATGTCTTTACTCTGCAAAACTGTATTTCCTTATGAAGTGGTATTCTTACATATCCTTTCGAGAGAAAACTGTCCTGTGCCTTCTCTTTTGAGGCTACACACTTAGACATACACGCAACATGAAAGCTTTTCGACTTACAACGTGTTGTTTAGGAAAAACAAGATAATTTCGCACGATGCGGGATTTCCTTAAAACGTGATTTTCTGAAAAATTTTGACGAAAGAAAATTCTCCTTTTGGTTCTCTTTAGATGCTACATGTTAAGACGTACACGCCACAACAATTCTTTTCGAGATACAACGTGTAGTTTTGGAGATACAAGCTAATTTTGTACGTTGCGTTA
Source organism: Apodemus sylvaticus (assembly GCF_947179515.1). Classification (NCBI taxonomy): domain Eukaryota; kingdom Metazoa; phylum Chordata; class Mammalia; order Rodentia; family Muridae; genus Apodemus; species Apodemus sylvaticus. The sequence goes on from NW_026263287.1 coordinate 73,238, forward strand.
TTTCTTCTCGTAAAGAGTTTCCAATGCGTACGTATATGTCTTTACTCTGCAAAACTGTATTTCCTTATGAAGTGGTATTCTTACATATCCTTTCGAGAGAAAACTGTCCTGTGCCTTCTCTTTTGAGGCTACACACTTAGACATACACGCAACATGAAAGCTTTTTGACTTACAACGTGTTGTTTAGGAAAAACAAGATAATTTCGCACGATGCGGGATTTCCTTAAAACGTGATTTTCTGAAAAATTTTGACGAAAGAAAATTCTCCTTTTGGTTCTCTTTAGATGCTACATGTTAAGACGTACACGCCACAACAATTCTTTTCGAGATACAACGTGTAGTTTTGGAGATACAAGCTAATTTTGTACGATGCGTTATTTCTTCTCGTAAAGAGTTTCCAATGCGTACGTATATGTCTTTACTCTGCAAAACTGTATTTCCTTATGAAGTGGTATTCTTACATATCCTTTCGAGAGAAAACTGTCCTGTGCCTTCTCTTTTGAGGCTACACACTTAGACATACACGCAACATGAAAGCTTTTCGACTTACAACGTGTTGTTTAGGAAAAACAAGATAATTTCGCACGATGCGGGATTTCCTTAAAACGTGATTTTCTGAAAAATTTTGACGAAAGAAAATTCTCCTTTTGGTTCTCTTTAGATGCTACATGTTAAGACGTACACGCCACAACAATTCTTTTCGAGATACAACGTGTAGTTTTGGAGATACAAGCTAATTTTGTACGATGCGTTATTTCTTCTCGTAAAGAGTTTCCAATGCGTACGTATATGTCTTTACTCTGCAAAACTGTATTTCCTTATGAAGTGGTATTCTTACATATCCTTTCGAGAGAAAACTGTCCTGTGCCTTCTCTTTTGAGGCTACACACTTAGACATACACGCAACATGAAAGCTTTTTGACTTACAACGTGTTGTTTAGGAAAAACAAGATAATTTCGCACGATGCGGGATTTCCTTAAAACGTGATTTTCTGAAAAATTTTGACGAAAGAAAATTCTCCTTTTGGTTCTCTTTAGATGCTACATGTTAAGACGTACACGCCACAACAATTCTTTTCGAGATACAACGTGTAGTTTTGGAGATACAAGCTAATTTTGTACGATGCGTTATTTCTTCTCGTAAAGAGTTTCCAATGCGTACGTATATGTCTTTACTCTGCAAAACTGTATTTCCTTATGAAGTGGTATTCTTACATATCCTTTCGAGAGAAAACTGTCCTGTGCCTTCTCTTTTGAGGCTACACTTAGACATACACGCAACATGAAAGCTTTTCGACTTACAACGTGTTGTTTAGGAAAAACAAGATAATTTCGCACGATGCGGGATTTCCTTAAAACGTGATTTTCTGAAAAATTTTGACGAAAGAAAATTCTCCTTTTGGTTCTCTTTAGATGCTACATGTTAAGACGTACACGCCACAACAATTCTTTTCGAGATACAACGTGTAGTTTTGGAGATACAAGCTAATTTTGTACGATGCGTTATTTCTTCTCGTAAAGAGTTTCCAATGCGTACGTATATGTCTTTACTCTGCAAAACTGTATTTCCTTATGAAGTGGTATTCTTACATATCCTTTCGAGAGAAAACTGTCCTGTGCCTTCTCTTTTGAGGCTACACACTTAGACATACACGCAACATGAAAGCTTTTCGACTTACAACGTGTTGTTTAGGAAAAACAAGATAATTTCGCACGATGCGGGATTTCCTTAAAACGTGATTTTCTGAAAAATTTTGACGAAAGAAAATTCTCCTTTTGGTTCTCTTTAGATGCTACATGTTAAGACGTACACGCCACAACAATTCTTTTCGAGATACAACGTGTAGTTTTGGAGATACAAGCTAATTTTGTACGTTGCGTTATTTCTTCTCGTAAAGAGTTTCCAATGCGTACGTATATGTCTTTACTCTGCAAAACTGTATTTCCTTATGAAGTGGTATTCTTACATATCCTTTCGAGAGAAAACTGTCCTGTGCCTTCTCTTTTGAGGCTACACTTAGACATACACGCAACATGAAAGCTTTTCGACTTACAACGTGTTGTTTAGGAAAAACAAGATAATTTCGCACGATGCGGGATTTCCTTAAAACGTGATTTTCTGAAAAATTTTGACGAAAGAAAATTCTCCTTTTGGTTCTCTTTAGATGCTACATGTTAAGACGTACACGCCACAACAATTCTTTTCGAGATACAACGTGTAGTTTTGGAGATACAAGCTAATTTTGTACGATGCGTTATTTCTTCTCGTAAAGAGTTTCCAATGCGTACGTATATGTCTTTACTCTGCAAAACTGTATTTCCTTATGAAGTGGTATTCTTACATATCCTTTCGAGAGAAAACTGTCCTGTGCCTTCTCTTTTGAGGCTACACACTTAGACATACACGCAACATGAAAGCTTTTCGACTTACAACGTGTTGTTTAGGAAAAACAAGATAATTTCGCACGATGCGGGATTTCCTTAAAACGTGATTTTCTGAAAAATTTTGACGAAAGAAAATTCTCCTTTTGGTTCTCTTTAGATGCTACATGTTAAGACGTACACGCCACAACAATTCTTTTCGAGATACAACGTGTAGTTTTGGAGATACAAGCTAATTTTGTACGTTGCGTTATTTCTTCTCGTAAAGAGTTTCCAATGCGTACGTATATGTCTTTACTCTGCAAAACTGTATTTCCTTATGAAGTGGTATTCTTACATATCCTTTCGAGAGAAAACTGTCCTGTGCCTTCTCTTTTGAGGCTACACACTTAGACATACACGCAACATGAAAGCTTTTTGACTTACAACGTGTTGTTTAGGAAAAACAAGATAATTTCGCACGATGCGGGATTTCCTTAAAACGTGATTTTCTGAAAAATTTTGACGAAAGAAAATTCTCCTTTTGGTTCTCTTTAGATGCTACATGTTAAGACGTACACGCCACAACAATTCTTTTCGAGATACAACGTGTAGTTTTGGAGATACAAGCTAATTTTGTACGATGCGTTATTTCTTCTCGTAAAGAGTTTCCAATGCGTACGTATATGTCTTTACTCTGCAAAACTGTATTTCCTTATGAAGTGGTATTCTTACATATCCTTTCGAGAGAAAACTGTCCTGTGCCTTCTCTTTTGAGGCTACACACTTAGACATACACGCAACATGAAAGCTTTTCGACTTACAACGTGTTGTTTAGGAAAAACAAGATAATTTCGCACGATGCGGGATTTCCTTAAAACGTGATTTTCTGAAAAATTTTGACGAAAGAAAATTCTCCTTTTGGTTCTCTTTAGATGCTACATGTTAAGACGTACACGCCACAACAATTCTTTTCGAGATACAACGTGTAGTTTTGGAGATACAAGCTAATTTTGTACGATGCGTTATTTCTTCTCGTAAAGAGTTTCCAATGCGTACGTATATGTCTTTACTCTGCAAAACTGTATTTCCTTATGAAGTGGTATTCTTACATATCCTTTCGAGAGAAAACTGTCCTGTGCCTTCTCTTTTGAGGCTACACACTTAGACATACACGCAACATGAAAGCTTTTTGACTTACAACGTGTTGTTTAGGAAAAACAAGATAATTTCGCACGATGCGGGATTTCCTTAAAACGTGATTTTCTGAAAAATTTTGACGAAAGAAAATTCTCCTTTTGGTTCTCTTTAGATGCTACATGTTAAGACGTACACGCCACAACAATTCTTTTCGAGATACAACGTGTAGTTTTGGAGATACAAGCTAATTTTGTACGATGCGTTATTTCTTCTCGTAAAGAGTTTCCAATGCGTACGTATATGTCTTTACTCTGCAAAACTGTATTTCCTTACGAAGTGGTATTCTTACATATCCTTTCGAGAGAAAACTGTCCTGTGCCTTCTCTTTTGAGGCTACACACTTAGACATACACGCAACATGAAAGCTTTTCGACTTACAACGTGTTGTTTAGGAAAAACAAGATAATTTCGCACGATGCGGGATTTCCTTAAAACGTGATTTTCTGAAAAATTTTGACGAAAGAAAATTCTCCTTTTGGTTCTCTTTAGATGCTACATGTTAACACGTACACGCCACAACAATTCTTTTCGAGATACAACGTGTAGTTTTGGAGATACAAGCTAATTTTGTACGATGCGTTATTTCTTCTCGTAAAGAGTTTCCAATGCGTACCTATATGTCTTTACTCTGCAAAACTGTATTTCCTTATGAAGTGGTATTCTTAAATATCCTTTCGAGAGAAAACTGTCCTGTGCCTTCTCTTTTGAGGCTACACACTTAGACATACACGCAACATGAAAGCTTTTCGACTTACAACGTGTTGTTTAGGAAAAACAAGATAATTTCGCACGATGCGGGATTTCCTTAAAACGTGATTTTCTGAAAAATTTTGACGAAAGAAAATTCTCCTTTTGGTTCTCTTTAGATGCTACATGTTAAGACGTACACGCCACAACAATTCTTTTCGAGATACAACGTGTAGTTTTGGAGATACAAGCTAATTTTGTACGATGCGTTATTTCTTCTCGTAAAGAGTTTCCAATGCGTACGTATATGTCTTTACTCTGCAAAACTGTATTTCCTTATGAAGTGGTATTCTTACATATCCTTTCGAGAGAAAACTGTCCTGTGCCTTCTCTTTTGAGGCTACACACTTAGACATACACGCAACCTGAATGCTTTTCGACTTACAACGTGTTGTTTAGGAAAAACAAGATAATTTCGCACGATGCGGGATTTCCTTAAAACGTGATTTTCTGAAAAATTTTGACGAAAGAAAATTCTCCTTTTGGTTCTCTTTAGATGCTACATGTTAAGACGTACACGCCACAACAATTCTTTTCGAGATACAACGTGTAGTTTTGGAGATACAAGCTAATTTTGTACGATGCGTTATTTCTTCTCGTAAAGAGTTTCCAATGCATACGTATATGTCTTATTCTGCAAAACTGTATTTCCTTATGAAGTGGTATTCTTACATATCCTTTCGAGAGAAAACTGTCCTGTGCCTTCTCTTTTGAGGCTACACACTTAGACATACACGCAACATGAAAGCTTTTCGACTTACAACGTGTTGTTTAGGAAAAACAAGATAATTTCGCACGATGCGGGATTTCCTTAAAACGTGATTTTCTGAAAAATTTTGACGAAAGAAAATTCTCCTTTTGGTTCTCTTTAGATGCTACATGTTAAGACGTACACGCCACAACAATTCTTTTCGAGATACAACGTGTAGTTTTGGAGATACAAGCTAATTTTGTACGATGCGTTATTTCTTCTCGTAAAGAGTTTCCAATGCGTACGTATATGTCTTTACTCTGCAAAACTGTATTTCCTTATGAAGTGGTATTCTTACATATCCTTTCGAGAGAAAACTGTCCTGTGCCTTCTCATTTGAGGCTACACACTTAGACATACACGCAACATGAAAGCTTTTCGACTTACAACGTGTTGTTTAGGAAAAACAAGATAATTTCGCACGATGCGGGATTTCCTTAAAACGTGATTTTCTGAAAAATTTTGACGAAAGAAAATTCTCCTTTTGGTTCTCTTTAGATGCTACATGTTAAGACGTACACGCCACAACAATTCTTTTCGAGATACAACGTGTAGTTTTGGAGATACAAGCTAATTTTGTACGATGCGTTATTTCTTCTCGTAAAGAGTTTCCAATGCGTACGTATATGTCTTTACTCTGCAAAACTGTATTTCCTTATGAAGTGGTATTCTTACATATCCTTTCGAGAGAAAACTGTCCTGTGCCTTCTCTTTTGAGGCTACACACTTAGACATACACGCAACATGAAAGCTTTTCGACTTACAACGTGTTGTTTAGGAAAAACAAGATAATTTCGCACGATGCGGGATTTCCTTAAAACGTGATTTTCTGAAAAATTTTGACGAAAGAAAATTCTCCTTTTGGTTCTCTTTAGATGCTACATGTTAAGACGTACACGCCACAACAATTCTTTTCGAGATACAACGTGTAGTTTTGGAGATACAAGCTAATTTTGTACGATGCGTTATTTCTTCTCGTAAAGAGTTTCCAATGCGTACGTATACGTCTTTACTCTGCAAAACTGTATTTCCTTATGAAGTGGTATTCTTACATATCCTTTCGAGAGAAAACTGTCCTGTGCCTTCTCTTTTGAGGCTACACACTTAGACATACACGCAACATGAAAGCTTTTCGACTTACAACGTGTTGTTTAGGAAAAACAAGATAATTTCGCACGATGCGGGATTTCCTTAAAACGTGATTTTCTGAAAAATTTTGACGAAAGAAAATTCTCCTTTTGGTTCTCTTTAGATGCTACATGTTAAGACGTACACGCCACAACAATTCTTTTCGAGATACAACGTGTAGTTTTGGAGATACAAGCTAATTTTGTACGATGCGTTATTTCTTCTCGTAAAGAGTTTCCAATGCGTACGTATATGTCTTTACTCTGCAAAACTGTATTTCCTTATGAAGTGGTATTCTTACATATCCTTTCGAGAGAAAACTGTCCTGTGCCTTCTCTTTTGAGGCTACACACTTAGACATACACGCAACATGAAAGCTTTTCGACTTACAACGTGTTGTTTAGGAAAAACAAGATAATTTCGCACGATGCGGGATTTCCTTAAAACGTGATTTTCTGAAAAATTTTGACGAAAGAAAATTCTCCTTTTGGTTCTCTTTAGATGCTACATGTTAAGACGTACACGCCACAACAATTCTTTTCGAGATACAACGTGTAGTTTTGGAGATACAAGCTAATTTTGTACGATGCGTTATTTCTTCTCGTAAAGAGTTTCCAATGCGTACGTATATGTCTTTACTCTGCAAAACTGTATTTCCTTATGAAGTGGTATTCTTACATATCCTTTCGAGAGAAAACTGTCCTGTGCCTTCTCTTTTGAGGCTACACACTTAGACATACACGCAACATGAAAGCTTTTCGACTTACAACGTGTTGTTTAGGAAAAACAAGATAATTTCGCACGATGCGGGATTTCCTTAAAACGTGATTTTCTGAAAAATTTTGACGAAAGAAAATTCTCCTTTTGGTTCTCTTTAGATGCTACATGTTAAGACGTACACGCCACAACAATTCTTTTCGAGATACAACGTGTAGTTTTGGAGATACAAGCTAATTTTGTACGATGCGTTATTTCTTCTCGTAAAGAGTTTCCAATGCGTACGTATATGTCTTTACTCTGCAAAACTGTATTTCCTTATGAAGTGGTATTCTTACATATCCTTTCGAGAGAAAACTGTCCTGTGCCTTCTCTTTTGAGGCTACACACTTAGACATACACGCAACATGAAAGCTTTTTGACTTACAACGTGTTGTTTAGGAAAAACAAGATAATTTCGCACGATGCGGGATTTCCTTAAAACGTGATTTTCTGAAAAATTTTGACGAAAGAAAATTCTCCTTTTGGTTCTCTTTAGATGCTACATGTTAAGACGTACACGCCACAACAATTCTTTTCGAGATACAACGTGTAGTTTTGGAGATACAAGCTAATTTTGTACGATGCGTTATTTCTTCTCGTAAAGAGTTTCCAATGCGTACGTATATGTCTTTACTCTGCAAAACTGTATTTCCTTACGAAGTGGTATTCTTACATATCCTTTCGAGAGAAAACTGTCCTGTGCCTTCTCTTTTGAGGCTACACACTTAGACATACACGCAACATGAAAGCTTTTCGACTTACAACGTGTTGTTTAGGAAAAACAAGATAATTTCGCACGATGCGGGATTTCCTTAAAACGTGATTTTCTGAAAAATTTTGACGAAAGAAAATTCTCCTTTTGGTTCTCTTTAGATGCTACATGTTAACACGTACACGCCACAACAATTCTTTTCGAGATACAACGTGTAGTTTTGGAGATACAAGCTAATTTTGTACGATGCGTTATTTCTTCTCGTAAAGAGTTTCCAATGCGTACCTATATGTCTTTACTCTGCAAAACTGTATTTCCTTATGAAGTGGTATTCTTAAATATCCTTTCGAGAGAAAACTGTCCTGTGCCTTCTCTTTTGAGGCTACACACTTAGACATACACGCAACATGAAAGCTTTTCGACTTACAACGTGTTGTTTAGGAAAAACAAGATAATTTCGCACGATGCGGGATTTCCTTAAAACGTGATTTTCTGAAAAATTTTGACGAAAGAAAATTCTCCTTTTGGTTCTCTTTAGATGCTACATGTTAAGACGTACACGCCACAACAATTCTTTTCGAGATACAACGTGTAGTTTTGGAGATACAAGCTAATTTTGTACGATGCGTTATTTCTTCTCGTAAAGAGTTTCCAATGCGTACGTATATGTCTTTACTCTGCAAAACTGTATTTCCTTATGAAGTGGTATTCTTACATATCCTTTCGAGAGAAAACTGTCCTGTGCCTTCTCTTTTGAGGCTACACACTTAGACATACACGCAACCTGAATGCTTTTCGACTTACAACGTGTTGTTTAGGAAAAACAAGATAATTTCGCACGATGCGGGATTTCCTTAAAACGTGATTTTCTGAAAAATTTTGACGAAAGAAAATTCTCCTTTTGGTTCTCTTTAGATGCTACATGTTAAGACGTACACGCCACAACAATTCTTTTCGAGATACAACGTGTAGTTTTGGAGATACAAGCTAATTTTGTACGATGCGTTATTTCTTCTCGTAAAGAGTTTCCAATGCATACGTATATGTCTTATTCTGCAAAACTGTATTTCCTTATGAAGTGGTATTCTTACATATCCTTTCGAGAGAAAACTGTCCTGTGCCTTCTCTTTTGAGGCTACACACTTAGACATACACGCAACATGAAAGCTTTTCGACTTACAACGTGTTGTTTAGGAAAAACAAGATAATTTCGCACGATGCGGGATTTCCTTAAAACGTGATTTTCTGAAAAATTTTGACGAAAGAAAATTCTCCTTTTGGTTCTCTTTAGATGCTACATGTTAAGACGTACACGCCACAACAATTCTTTTCGAGATACAACGTGTAGTTTTGGAGATACAAGCTAATTTTGTACGATGCGTTATTTCTTCTCGTAAAGAGTTTCCAATGCGTACGTATATGTCTTTACTCTGCAAAACTGTATTTCCTTATGAAGTGGTATTCTTACATATCCTTTCGAGAGAAAACTGTCCTGTGCCTTCTCATTTGAGGCTACACACTTAGACATACACGCAACATGAAAGCTTTTCGACTTACAACGTGTTGTTTAGGAAAAACAAGATAATTTCGCACGATGCGGGATTTCCTTAAAACGTGATTTTCTGAAAAATTTTGACGAAAGAAAATTCTCCTTTTGGTTCTCTTTAGATGCTACATGTTAAGACGTACACGCCACAACAATTCTTTTCGAGATACAACGTGTAGTTTTGGAGATACAAGCTAATTTTGTACGATGCGTTATTTCTTCTCGTAAAGAGTTTCCAATGCGTACGTATATGTCTTTACTCTGCAAAACTGTATTTCCTTATGAAGTGGTATTCTTACATATCCTTTCGAGAGAAAACTGTCCTGTGCCTTCTCTTTTGAGGCTACACACTTAGACATACACGCAACATGAAAGCTTTTCGACTTACAACGTGTTGTTTAGGAAAAACAAGATAATTTCGCACGATGCGGGATTTCCTTAAAACGTGATTTTCTGAAAAATTTTGACGAAAGAAAATTCTCCTTTTGGTTCTCTTTAGATGCTACATGTTAAGACGTACACGCCACAACAATTCTTTTCGAGATACAACGTGTAGTTTTGGAGATACAAGCTAATTTTGTACGATGCGTTATTTCTTCTCGTAAAGAGTTTCCAATGCGTACGTATACGTCTTTACTCTGCAAAACTGTATTTCCTTATGAAGTGGTATTCTTACATATCCTTTCGAGAGAAAACTGTCCTGTGCCTTCTCTTTTGAGGCTACACACTTAGACATACACGCAACATGAAAGCTTTTCGACTTACAACGTGTTGTTTAGGAAAAACAAGATAATTTCGCACGATGCGGGATTTCCTTAAAACGTGATTTTCTGAAAAATTTTGACGAAAGAAAATTCTCCTTTTGGTTCTCTTTAGATGCTACATGTTAAGACGTACACGCCACAACAATTCTTTTCGAGATACAACGTGTAGTTTTGGAGATACAAGCTAATTTTGTACGATGCGTTATTTCTTCTCGTAAAGAGTTTCCAATGCGTACGTATATGTCTTTACTCTGCAAAACTGTATTTCCTTATGAAGTGGTATTCTTACATATCCTTTCGAGAGAAAACTGTCCTGTGCCTTCTCATTTGAGGCTACACACTTAGACATACACGCAACATGAAAGCTTTTCGACTTACAACGTGTTGTTTAGGAAAAACAAGATAATTTCGCACGATGCGGGATTTCCTTAAAACGTGATTTTCTGAAAAATTTTGACGAAAGAAAATTCTCCTTTTGGTTCTCTTTAGATGCTACATGTTAAGACGTACACGCCACAACAATTCTTTTCGAGATACAACGTGTAGTTTTGGAGATACAAGCTAATTTTGTACGATGCGTTATTTCTTCTCGTAAAGAGTTTCCAATGCGTACGTATATGTCTTTACTCTGCAAAACTGTATTTCCTTATGAAGTGGTATTCTTACATATCCTTTCGAGAGAAAACTGTCCTGTGCCTTCTCTTTTGAGGCTACACACTTAGACATACACGCAACATGAAAGCTTTTCGACTTACAACGTGTTGTTTAGGAAAAACAAGATAATTTCGCACGATGCGGGATTTCCTTAAAACGTGATTTTCTGAAAAATTTTGACGAAAGAAAATTCTCCTTTTGGTTCTCTTTAGATGCTACATGTTAAGACGTACACGCCACAACAATTCTTTTCGAGATACAACGTGTAGTTTTGGAGATACAAGCTAATTTTGTACGATGCGTTATTTCTTCTCGTAAAGAGTTTCCAATGCGTACGTATATGTCTTTACTCTGCAAAACTGTATTTCCTTATGAAGTGGTATTCTTACATATCCTTTCGAGAGAAAACTGTCCTGTGCCTTCTCTTTTGAGGCTACACACTTAGACATACACGCAACATGAAAGCTTTTCGACTTACAACGTGTTGTTTAGGAAAAACAAGATAATTTCGCACGATGCGGGATTTCCTTAAAACGTGATTTTCTGAAAAATTTTGACGAAAGAAAATTCTCCTTTTGGTTCTCTTTAGATGCTACATGTTAAGACGTACACGCCACAACAATTCTTTTCGAGATACAACGTGTAGTTTTGGAGATACAAGCTAATTTTGTACGATGCGTTATTTCTTCTCGTAAAGAGTTTCCAATGCGTACGTATATGTCTTTACTCTGCAAAACTGTATTTCCTTATGAAGTGGTATTCTTACATATCCTTTCGAGAGAAAACTGTCCTGTGCCTTCTCTTTTGAGGCTACACACTTAGACATACACGCAACATGAAAGCTTTTCGACTTACAACGTGTTGTTTAGGAAAAACAAGATAATTTCGCACGATGCGGGATTTCCTTAAAACGTGATTTTCTGAAAAATTTTGACGAAAGAAAATTCTCCTTTTGGTTCTCTTTAGATGCTACATGTTAAGACGTACACGCCACAACAATTCTTTTCGAGATACAACGTGTAGTTTTGGAGATACAAGCTAATTTTGTACGATGCGTTATTTCTTCTCGTAAAGAGTTTCCAATGCGTACGTATATGTCTTTACTCTGCAAAACTGTATTTCCTTATGAAGTGGTATTCTTACATATCCTTTCGAGAGAAAACTGTCCTGTGCCTTCTCTTTTGAGGCTACACACTTAGACATACACGCAACATGAAAGCTTTTCGACTTACAACGTGTTGTTTAGGAAAAACAAGATAATTTCGCACGACGCGGGATTTCCTTAAAACGTGATTTTCTGAAAAATTTTGACGAAAGAAAATTCTCCTTTTGGTTCTCTTTAGATGCTACATGTTAAGACGTACACGCCACAACAATTCTTTTCGAGATACAACGTGTAGTTTTGGAGATACAAGCTAATTTTGTACGATGCGTTATTTCTTCTAGTAAAGAGTTTCCAATGCGTACGTATATGTCTTTACTCTGCAAAACTGTATTTCCTTATGAAGTGGTATTCTTACATATCCTTTCGAGAGAAAACTGTCCTGTGCCTTCTCTTTTGAGGCTACACACTTAGACATACACGCAACATGAAAGCTTTTCGACTTACAACGTGTTGTTTAGGAAAAACAAGATAATTTCGCACGATGCGGGATTTCCTTAAAACGTGATTTTCTGAAAAATTTTGACGAAAGAAAATTCTCCTTTTGGTTCTCTTTAGATGCTACATGTTAAGACGTACACGCCACAACAATTCTTTTCGAGATACAACGTGTAGTTTTGGAGATACAAGCTAATTTTGTACGATGCGTTATTTCTTCTCGTAAAGAGTTTCCAATGCGTACGTATATGTCTTTACTCTGCAAAACTGTATTTCCTTATGAAGTGGTATTCTTACATATCCTTTCGAGAGAAAACTGTCCTGTGCCTTCTCATTTGAGGCTACACACTTAGACATACACGCAACATGAAAGCTTTTCGACTTACAACGTGTTGTTTAGGAAAAACAAGATAATTTCGCACGATGCGGGATTTCCTTAAAACGTGATTTTCTGAAAAATTTTGACGAAAGAAAATTCTCCTTTTGGTTCTCTTTAGATGCTACATGTTAAGACGTACACGCCACAACAATTCTTTTCGAGATACAACGTGTAGTTTTGGAGATACAAGCTAATTTTGTACGATGCGTTATTTCTTCTCGTAAAGAGTTTCCAATGCGTACGTATATGTCTTTACTCTGCAAAACTGTATTTCCTTATGAAGTGGTATTCTTACATATCCTTTCGAGAGAAAACTGTCCTGTGCCTTCTCTTTTGAGGCTACACACTTAGACATACACGCAACATGAAAGCTTTTCGACTTACAACGTGTTGTTTAGGAAAAACAAGATAATTTCGCACGATGCGGGATTTCCTTAAAACGTGATTTTCTGAAAAATTTTGACGAAAGAAAATTCTCCTTTTGGTTCTCTTTAGATGCTACATGTTAAGACGTACACGCCACAACAATTCTTTTCGAGATACAACGTGTAGTTTTGGAGATACAAGCTAATTTTGTACGATGCGTTATTTCTTCTCGTAAAGAGTTTCCAATGCGTACGTATATGTCTTTACTCTGCAAAACTGTATTTCCTTATGAAGTGGTATTCTTACATATCCTTTCGAGAGAAAACTGTCCTGTGCCTTCTCTTTTGAGGCTACACACTTAGACATACACGCAACATGAAAGCTTTTCGACTTACAACGTGTTGTTTAGGAAAAACAAGATAATTTCGCACGATGCGGGATTTCCTTAAAACGTGATTTTCTGAAAAATTTTGACGAAAGAAAATTCTCCTTTTGGTTCTCTTTAGATGCTACATGTTAAGACGTACACGCCACAACAATTCTTTTCGAGATACAACGTGTAGTTTTGGAGATACAAGCTAATTTTGTACGATGCGTTATTTCTTCTCGTAAAGAGTTTCCAATGCGTACGTATATGTCTTTACTCTGCAAAACTGTATTTCCTTATGAAGTGGTATTCTTACATATCCTTTCGAGAGAAAACTGTCCTGTGCCTTCTCTTTTGAGGCTACACACTTAGACATACACGCAACATGAAAGCTTTTCGACTTACAACGTGTTGTTTAGGAAAAACAAGATAATTTCGCACGATGCGGGATTTCCTTAAAACGTGATTTTCTGAAAAATTTTGACGAAAGAAAATTCTCCTTTTGGTTCTCTTTAGATGCTACATGTTAAGACGTACACGCCACAACAATTCTTTTCGAGATACAACGTGTAGTTTTGGAGATACAAGCTAATTTTGTACGATGCGTTATTTCTTCTCGTAAAGAGTTTCCAATGCGTACATATATGTCTTTACTCTGCAAAACTGTATTTCCTTATGAAGTGGTATTCTTACATATCCTTTCGAGAGAAAACTGTCCTGTGCCTTCTCTTTTGAGGCTACACACTTAGACATACACGCAACATGAAAGCTTTTCGACTTACAACGTGTTGTTTAGGAAAAACAAGATAATTTCGCACGACGCGGGATTTCCTTAAAACGTGATTTTCTGAAAAATTTTGACGAAAGAAAATTCTCCTTTTGGTTCTCTTTAGATGCTACATGTTAAGACGTACACGCCACAACAATTCTTTTCGAGATACAACGTGTAGTTTTGGAGATACAAGCTAATTTTGTACGATGCGTTATTTCTTCTCGTAAAGAGTTTCCAATGCGTACGTATATGTCTTTACTCTGCAAAACTGTATTTCCTTATGAAGTGGTATTCTTACATATCCTTTCGAGAGAAAACTGTCCTGTGCCTTCTCTTTTGAGGCTACACACTTAGACATACACGCAACATGAAAGCTTTTCGACTTACAACGTGTTGTTTAGGAAAAACAAGATAATTTCGCACGATGCGGGATTTCCTTAAAACGTGATTTTCTGAAAAATTTTGACGAAAGAAAATTCTCCTTTTGGTTCTCTTTAGATGCTACATGTTAAGACGTACACGCCACAACAATTCTTTTCGAGATACAACGTGTAGTTTTGGAGATACAAGCTAATTTTGTACGATGCGTTATTTCTTCTCGTAAAGAGTTTCCAATGCGTACGTATATGTCTTTACTCTGCAAAACTGTATTTCCTTATGAAGTGGTATTCTTACATATCCTTTCGAGAGAAAACTGTCCTGTGCCTTCTCTTTTGAGGCTACACACTTAGACATACACGCAACATGAAAGCTTTTCGACTTACAACGTGTTGTTTAGGAAAAACAAGATAATTTCGCACGATGCGGGATTTCCTTAAAACGTGATTTTCTGAAAAATTTTGACGAAAGAAAATTCTCCTTTTGGTTCTCTTTAGATGCTACATGTTAAGACGTACACGCCACAACAATTCTTTTCGAGATACAACGTGTAGTTTTGGAGATACAAGCTAATTTTGTACGATGCATTATTTCTTCTCGTAAAGAGTTTCCAATGCGTACGTATATGTCTTTACTCTGCAAAACTGTATTTCCTTATGAAGTGGTATTCTTACATATCCTTTCGAGAGAAAACTGTCCTGTGCCTTCTCTTTTGAGGCTACACACTTAGACATACACGCAACATGAAAGCTTTTCGACTTACAACGTGTTGTTTAGGAAAAACAAGATAATTTCGCACGATGCGGGATTTCCTTAAAACGTGATTTTCTGAAAAATTTTGACGAAAGAAAATTCTCCTTTTGGTTCTCTTTAGATGCTACATGTTAAGACGTACACGCCACAACAATTCTTTTCGAGATACAACGTGTAGTTTTGGAGATACAAGCTAATTTTGTACGATGCGTTATTTCTTCTCGTAAAGAGTTTCCAATGCGTACGTATATGTCTTTACTCTGCAAAACTGTATTTCCTTATGAAGTGGTATTCTTACACATCCTTTCGAGAGAAAACTGTCCTGTGCCTTCTCTTTTGAGGCTACACACTTAGACATACACGCAACATGAAAGCTTTTCGACTTACAACGTGTTGTTTAGGAAAAACAAGATAATTTCGCACGATGCGGGATTTCCTTAAAACGTGATTTTCTGAAAAATTTTGACGAAAGAAAATTCTCCTTTGGTTCTCTTTAGATGCTACATGTTAAGACGTACACGCCACAACAATTCTTTTCGAGATACAACGTGTAGTTTTGGAGATACAAGCTAATTTTGTACGATGCGTTATTTCTTCTCGTAAAGAGTTTCCAATGCGTACGTATATGTCTTTACTCTGCAAAACTGTATTTCCTTATGAAGTGGTATTCTTACATATCCTTTCGAGAGAAAACTGTCCTGTGCCTTCTCTTTTGAGGCTACACACTTAGACATACACGCAACATGAAAGCTTTTCGACTTACAACGTGTTGTTTAGGAAAAACAAGATAATTTCGCACGACGCGGGATTTCCTTAAAACGTGATTTTCTGAAAAATTTTGACGAAAGAAAATTCTCCTTTTGGTTCTCTTTAGATGCTACATGTTAAGATGTACACGCCACAACAATTCTTTTCGAGATACAACGTGTAGTTTTGGAGATACAAGCTAATTTTGTACGATGCGTTATTTCTTCTCGTAAAGAGTTTCCAATGCGTACGTATATGTCTTTACTCTGCAAAACTGTATTTCCTTATGAAGTGGTATTCTTACATATCCGTTCGAGAGAAAACTGTCCTGTGCCTTCTCTTTTGAGGCTACACACTTAGACATACCCGCAACATGAAAGCTTTTCGACTTACAACGTGTTGTTTAGGAAAAACAAGATAATTTCGCACGATGCGGGATTTCCTTAAAACGTGATTTTCTGAAAAATTTTGACGAAAGAAAATTCTCCTTTTGGTTCTCTTTAGATGCTACATGTTAAGACGTACACGCCACAACAATTCTTTTCGAGATACAACGTGTAGTTTTGGAGATACAAGCTAATTTTGTACGATGCGTTATTTCTTCTCGTAAAGAGTTTCCAATGCGTACGTATATGTCTTTACTCTGCAAAACTGTATTTCCT
The DNA here is from genome assembly GCF_947179515.1 of Apodemus sylvaticus. Lineage (NCBI taxonomy): Eukaryota > Metazoa > Chordata > Mammalia > Rodentia > Muridae > Apodemus > Apodemus sylvaticus. The sequence continues at coordinate 89,884 of NW_026263287.1, forward strand.
TATGAAGTGGTATTCTTACATATCCTTTCGAGAGAAAACTGTCCTGTGCCTTCTCTTTTGAGGCTACACACTTAGACATACACGCAACATGAAAGCTTTTCGACTTACAACGTGTTGTTTAGGAAAAACAAGATAATTTCGCACGATGCGGGATTTCCTTAAAACGTGATTTTCTGAAAAATTTTGACGAAAGAAAATTCTCCTTTTGGTTCTCTTTAGATGCTACATGTTAAGACGTACACGCCACAACAATTCTTTTCGAGATACAACGTGTAGTTTTGGAGATACAAGCTAATTTTGTACGATGCGTTATTTCTTCTCGTAAAGAGTTTCCAATGCGTACGTATATGTCTTTACTCTGCAAAACTGTATTTCCTTATGAAGTGGTATTCTTACATATCCTTTCGAGAGAAAACTGTCCTGTGCCTTCTCTTTTGAGGCTACACACTTAGACATACACGCAACATGAAAGCTTTTCGACTTACAACGTGTTGTTTAGGAAAAACAAGATAATTTCGCACGATGCGGGATTTCCCTAAAAAGTGATTTTCTGAAAAATTTTGACGAAAGAAAATTCTCCTTTTGGTTCTCTTTAGATGCTACATGTTCAGACGTACACGCCACAACAATTCTTTTCGAGATACAACGTGTAGTTTTGGAGATACAAGCTAATTTTGTACTATGCGTTATTTCTTCTCGTAAAGAGTTTCCAATGCGTACGTATATGTCTTTACTCTGCAAAACTGTATTTCCTTATGAAGTGGTATTCTTACATATCCTTTCGAGAGAAAACTGTCCTGTGCCTTCTCTTTTGAGGCTACACACTTAGACATACACGCAACATGAAAGCTTTTCGACTTACAACGTGTTGTTTAGGAAAAACAAGATAATTTCGCACGATGCGGGATTTCCTTAAAACGTGATTTTCTGAAAAATTTTGACGAAAGAAAATTCTCCTTTTGGTTCTCTTTAGATGCTACACGTTAAGACGTACACGCCACAACAATTCTTTTCGAGATACAACGTGTAGTTTTGGAGATACAAGCTAATTTTGTTCGATGCGTTATTTCTTCTCGTAAAGAGTTTCCAATGCGTACGTATATGTCTTTACTCTGCAAAACTGTATTTCCTTATGAAGTGGTATTCTTACATATCCTTTCGAGAGAAAACTGTCCTGTGCCTTCTCTTTTGAGGCTACACACTTAGACATACACGCAACATGAAAGCTTTTCGACTTACAACGTGTTGTTTAGGAAAAACAAGATAATTTCGCACGATGCGGGATTTCCTTAAAACGTGATTTTCTGAAAAATTTTGACGAAAGAAAATTCTCCTTTTGGTTCTCTTTAGATGCTACATGTTAAGACGTACACGCCACAACAATTCTTTTCGAGATACAACGTGTAGTTTTGGAGATACAAGCTAATTTTGTACGATGCGTTATTTCTTCTCGTAAAGAGTTTCCAATGCGTACGTGTATGTCTTTACTCTGCAAAACTGTATTTCCTTATGAAGTGGTATTCTTACATATCCTTTCGAGAGAAAACTGTCCTGTGCCTTCTCTTTTGAGGCTACACACTTAGACATACCCGCAACATGGAAGCTTTTCGACTTACAACGTGTTGTTTAGGAAAAACAAGATAATTTCGCACGATGCGGGATTTCCTTAAAACGTGATTTTCTGAAAAATTTTGACGAAAGAAAATTCTCCTTTTGGTTCTCTTTAGATGCTACATGTTAAGACGTACACGCCACAACAATTCTTTTCGAGATACAACGTGTAGTTTTGGAGATACAAGCTAATTTTGTACGATGCGTTATTTCTTCTCGTAAAGAGTTTCCAATGCGTACGTATATGTCTTTACTCTGCAAAACTGTATTTCCTTATGAAGTGGTATTCTTACACATCCTTTCGAGAGAAAACTGTCCTGTGCCTTCTCTTTTGAGGCTACACACTTAGACATACACGCAACATGAAAGCTTTTCGACTTACAACGTGTTGTTTAGGAAAAACAAGATAATTTCGCACGATGCGGGATTTCCTTAAAACGTGATTTTCTGAAAAATTTTGACGAAAGAAAATTCTCCTTTGGTTCTCTTTAGATGCTACATGTTAAGACGTACACGCCACAACAATTCTTTTCGAGATACAACGTGTAGTTTTGGAGATACAAGCTAATTTTGTACGATGCGTTATTTCTTCTCGTAAAGAGTTTCCAATGCGTACGTATATGTCTTTACTCTGCAAAACTGTATTTCCTTATGAAGTGGTATTCTTACATATCCTTTCGAGAGAAAACTGTCCTGTGCCTTCTCTTTTGAGGCTACACACTTAGACATACACGCAACATGAAAGCTTTTCGACTTACAACGTGTTGTTTAGGAAAAACAAGATAATTTCGCACGACGCGGGATTTCCTTAAAACGTGATTTTCTGAAAAATTTTGACGAAAGAAAATTCTCCTTTTGGTTCTCTTTAGATGCTACATGTTAAGACGTACACGCCACAACAATTCTTTTCGAGATACAACGTGTAGTTTTGGAGATACAAGCTAATTTTGTACGATGCGTTATTTCTTCTCCTAAAGAGTTTCCAATGCGTACGTATATGCCTTTACTCTGCAAAACTGTATTTCCTTATGAAGTGGTATTCTTACATATCCTTTCGAGAGAAAACTGTCCTGTGCCTTCTCTTTTGAGGCTACACACTTAGACATACCCGCAACATGAAAGCTTTTCGACTTACAACCTGTTGTTTAGGAAAAACAAGATAATTTCGCACGATGCGGGATTTCCTTAAAACGTGATTTTCTGAAAAATTTTGACGAAAGAAAATTCTCCTTTTGGTTCTCTTTAGATGCTACATGTTAAGACGTACACGCCACAACAATTCTTTTCGAGATACAACGTGTAGTTTTGGAGATACAAGCTAATTTTGTACGATGCGTTATTTCTTCTCGTAAAGAGTTTCCAATGCGTACGTATATGTCTTTACTCTGCAAAACTGTATTTCCTTATGAAGTGGTATTCTTACATATCCTTTCGAGAGAAAACTGTCCTGTGCCTTCTCTTTTGAGGCTACACACTTAGACATACACGCAACATGAAAGCTTTTCGACTTACAACGTGTTGTTTAGGAAAAACAAGATAATTTCGCACGATGCGGGATTTCCTTAAAACGTGATTTTCTGAAAAATTTTGACGAAAGAAAATTCTCCATTTGGTTCTCTTTAGATGCTACATGTTAAGACGTACACGCCACAACAATTCTTTTCGAGATACAACGTGTAGTTTTGGAGATACAAGCTAATTTTGTACGATGCGTTATTTCTTCTCGTAAAGAGTTTCCAATGCGTACGTATATGTCTTTACTCTGCAAAACTGTATTTCCTTATGAAGTGGTATTCTTACATATCCTTTCGAGAGAAAACTGTCCTGTGCCTTCTCTTTTGAGGCTACACACTTAGACATACACGCAACATGAAAGCTTTTCGATTTACAACGTGTTGTTTAGGAAAAACAAGATAATTTCGCACGATGCGGGATTTCCCTAAAAAGTGATTTTCTGAAAAATTTTGACGAAAGAAAATTCTCCTTTTGGTTCTCTTTAGATGCTACATGTTAAGACGTACACGCCACAACAATTCTTTTCGAGATACAACGTGTAGTTTTGGAGATACAAGCTAATTTTGTACTATGCGTTATTTCTTCTCGTAAAGAGTTTCCAATGCGTACGTATATGTCTTTACTCTGCAAAACTGTATTTCCTTATGAAGTGGTATTCTTACATATCCTTTCGAGAGAAAACTGTCCTGTGCCTTCTCTTTTGAGGCTACACACTTAGACATACACGCAACATGAAAGCTTTTCGACTTACAACGTGTTGTTTAGGAAAAACAAGATAATTTCGCACGATGCGGGATTTCCTTAAAACGTGATTTTCTGAAAAATTTTGACGAAAGAAAATTCTCCTTTTGGTTCTCTTTAGATGCTACACGTTAAGACGTACACGCCACAACAATTCTTTTCGAGATACAACGTGTAGTTTTGGAGATACAAGCTAATTTTGTTCGATGCGTTATTTCTTCTCGTAAAGAGTTTCCAATGCGTACTTATATGTCTTTACTCTGCAAAACTGTATTTCCTTATGAAGTGGTATTCTTACATATCCTTTTGAGAGAAAACTGTCCTGTGCCTTCTCTTTTGAGGCTACACACTTAGACATACACGCAACATGAAAGCTTTTCGACTTACAACGTGTTGTTTAGGAAAAACAAGATAATTTCGCACGATGCGGGATTTCCTTAAAACGTGATTTTCTGAAAAATTTTGACGAAAGAAAATTCTCCTTTTGGTTCTCTTTAGATGCTACATTTTAAGACGTACACGCCACAACAATTCTTTTCGAGATACAACGTGTAGTTTTGGAGATACAAGCTAATTTTGTACGATGCGTTATTTCTTCTCGTAAAGAGTTTCCAATGCGTACGTATATGTCTTTAGTCTGCAAAACTGTATTTCCTTATGAAGTGGTATTCTTACATATCCTTTCGAGAGAAAACTGTCCTGTGCCTTCTCTTTTGAGGCTACACACTTAGACATACACGCAACATGAAAGCTTTTCGACTTACAACGTGTTGTTTAGGAAAAACAAGATAATTTCGCACGATGCGGGATTTCCTTAAAACGTGATTTTCTGAAAAATTTTGACGAAAGAAAATTCTCCTTTTGGTTCTCTTTAGATGCTACACGTTAAGACGTACACCCCACAACAATTCTTTTCGAGATACAACGTGTAGTTTTGGAGATACAAGCTAATTTTGTACGATGCGTTATTTCTTCTCGTAAAGAGTTTCCAATGCGTACGTATATGTCTTTACTCTGCAAAACTGTATTTCCTTATGAAGAGGTATTCTTACATATCCTTTCGAGAGAAAACTGTCCTGTGCCTTCTCTTTTGAGGCTACACACTTAGACATACACGCAACATGAAAGCTTTTCGACTTACAACGTGTTGTTTAGGAAAAACAAGATAATTTCGCACGATGCGGGATTTCCTTAAAACGTGATTTTCTGAAAAATTTTGACGAAAGAAAATTCTCCTTTTGGTTCTCTTTAGATGCTACACGTTAAGACGTACACGCCACAACAATTCTTTTCGAGATACAACGTGTAGTTTTGGAGATACAAGCTAATTTTGTTCGATGCGTTATTTCTTCTCGTAAAGAGTTTCCAATGCGTACTTATATGTCTTTACACTGCAAAACTGTATTTCCTTATGAAGTGGTATTCTTACATATCCTTTTGAGAGAAAACTGTCCTGTGCCTTCTCTTTTGAGGCTACACACTTAGACATACACGCAACATGAAAGCTTTTCGACTTACAACGTGTTGTTTAGGAAAAACAAGATAATTTCGCACGATGCGGGATTTCCTTAAAACGTGATTTTCTGAAAAATTTTGACGAAAGAAAATTCTCCTTTTGGTTCTCTTTAGATGCTACATGTTAAGACGTACACGCCACAACAATTCTTTTCGAGATACAACGTGTAGTTTTGGAGATACAAGCTAATTTTGTACGATGCGTTATTTCTTCTCGTAAAGAGTTTCCAATGCGTACGTATATGTCTTTACTCTGCAAAACTGTATTTCCTTATGAAGTGGTATTCTTACATATCCTTTCGAGAGAAAACTGTCCTGTGCCTTCTCTTTTGAGGCTACACACTTAGACATACACGCAACATGAAAGCTTTTCGATTTACAACGTGTTGTTTAGGAAAAACAAGATAATTTCGCACGATGCGGGATTTCCCTAAAAAGTGATTTTCTGAAAAATTTTGACGAAAGAAAATTCTCCTTTTGGTTCTCTTTAGATGCTACATGTTAAGACGTACACGCCACAACAATTCTTTTCGAGATACAACGTGTAGTTTTGGAGATACAAGCTAATTTTGTACTATGCGTTATTTCTTCTCGTAAAGAGTTTCCAATGCGTACGTATATGTCTTTACTCTGCAAAACTGTATTTCCTTATGAAGTGGTATTCTTACATATCCTTTCGAGAGAAAACTGTCCTGTGCCTTCTCTTTTGAGGCTACACACTTAGACATACACGCAACATGAAAGCTTTTCGACTTACAACGTGTTGTTTAGGAAAAACAAGATAATTTCGCACGATGCGGGATTTCCTTAAAACGTGATTTTCTGAAAAATTTTGACGAAAGAAAATTCTCCTTTTGGTTCTCTTTAGATGCTACATTTTAAGACGTACACGCCACAACAATTCTTTTCGAGATACAACGTGTAGTTTTGGAGATACAAGCTAATTTTGTACGATGCGTTATTTCTTCTCGTAAAGAGTTTCCAATGCGTACGTATATGTCTTTAGTCTGCAAAACTGTATTTCCTTATGAAGTGGTATTCTTACATATCCTTTCGAGAGAAAACTGTCCTGTGCCTTCTCTTTTGAGGCTACACACTTAGACATACACGCTACATGAAAGCTTTTCGACTTACAACGTGTTGTTTAGGAAAAACAAGATAATTTCGCACGATGCGGGATTTCCTTAAAACGTGATTTTCTGAAAAATTTTGACGAAAGAAAATTCTCCTTTTGGTTCTCTTTAGATGCTACATGTTAAGACGTACACGCCACAACAATTCTTTTCGAGATACAACGTGTAGTTTTGGAGATACAAGCTAATTTTGTACGATGCGTTATTTCTTCTCGTAAAGAGTTTCCAATGCGTACGTATAAGTCTTTACTCTGCAAAACTGTATTTCCTTATGAAGTGGTATTCTTACATATCCTTTCGAGAGAAAACTGTCCTGTGCCTTCTCTTTTGAGGCTACACACTTAGACATACACGCAACATGAAAGCTTTTCGACTTACAACGTGTTGTTTAGGAAAAACAAGATAATTTCGCACGATGCGGGATTTCCTTAAAACGTGATTTTCTGAAAAATTTTGACGAAAGAAAATTCTCCTTTTGGTTCTCTTTAGATGCTACATGTTGAGACGTACACGCCACAACAATTCTTTTCGAGATACAACGTGTAGTTTTGGAGATACAAGCTAATTTTGTACGATGCGTTATTTCTTCTCGTAAAGAGTTTCCAATGCGTACGTATATGTCTTTACTCTGCAAAACTGTATTTCCTTATGAAGTGGTATTCTTACATATCCTTTCGAGAGAAAACTGTCCTGTGCCTTCTCTTTTGAGGCTACACACTTAGACATACACGCAACATGAAAGCTTTTCGACTTACAACGTGCTGTTTAGGAAAAACAAGATAATTTCGCACGATGCGGGATTTCCTTAAAACGTGATTTTCTGAAAAATTTTGACGAAAGAAAATTCTCCTTTTGGTTCTCTTTAGATGCTACATGTTAAGACGTACACGCCACAACAATTCTTTTCGAGATACAACGTGTAGTTTTGGAGATACAAGCTAATTTTGTACGATGCGTTATTTCTTCTCGTAAAGAGTTTCCAATGCGTACGTATATGTCTTTACTCTGCAAAACTGTATTTCCTTATGAAGTGGTATTCTTACATATCCTTTCGAGAGAAAACTGTCCTGTGCCTTCTCTTTTGAGGCTACACACTTAGACATACACGCAACATGAAAGCTTTTCGACTTACAACGTGTTGTTTAGGAAAAACAAGATAATTTCGCACGATGCGGGATTTCCTTAAAACGTGATTTTCTGAAAAATTTTGACGAAAGAAAATTCTCCTTTTGGTTCTCTTTAGATGCTACATGTTAAGACGTACACGCCACAACAATTCTTTTCGAGATACAACGTGTAGTTTTGGAGATACAAGCTAATTTTGTACGATGCGTTATTTCTTCTCGTAAAGAGTTTCCAATGCGTACGTATATGTCTTTACTCTGCAAAACTGTATTTCCTTATGAAGTGGTATTCTTACATATCCTTTCGAGAGAAAACTGTCCTGTGCCTTCTCTTTTGAGGCTACACACTTAGACATACACGCAACATGAAAGCTTTTCGACTTACAACGTGTTGTTTAGGAAAAACAAGATAATTTCGCACGATGCGGGATTTCCTTAAAACGTGATTTTCTGAAAAATTTTGACGAAAGAAAATTCTCCTTTTGGTTCTCTTTAGATGCTACATGTTAAGACGTACACGCCACAACAATTCTTTTCGAGATACAACGTGTAGTTTTGGAGATACAAGCTAATTTTGTACGATGCGTTATTTCTTCTCGTAAAGAGTTTCCAATGCGTACGTATATGTCTTTACTCTGCAAAACTGTATTTCCTTATGAAGTGGTATTCTTACATATCTTTTCGAGAGAAAACTGTCCTGTGCCTTCTCTTTTGAGGCTACACACTTAGACATACACGCAACATGAAAGCTTTTCGACTTACAACGTGTTGTTTAGGAAAAACAAGATAATTTCGCACGATGCGGGATTTCCTTAAAACGTGATTTTCTGAAAAATTTTGACGAAAGAAAATTCTCCTTTTGGTTCTCTTTAGATGCTACATGTTAAGACGTACACGCCACAACAATTCTTTTCGAGATACAACGTGTAGTTTTGGAGATACAAGCTAATTTTGTACGATGCGTTATTTCTTCTCGTAAAGAGTTTCCAATGCGTACGTATATGTCTTTACTCTGCAAAACTGTATTTCCTTATGAAGTGGTATTCTTACATATCCTTTCGAGAGAAAACTGTCCTGTGCCTTCTCTTTTGAGGCTACACACTTAGACATACACGCAACATGAAAGCTTTTCGACTTACAACGTGTTGTTTAGGAAAAACAAGATAATTTCGCACGATGCGGGATTTCCTTAAAACGTGATTTTCTGAAAAATTTTGACGAAAGAAAATTCTCCTTTGGTTCTCTTTAGATGCTACATGTTAAGACGTACACGCCACAACAATTCTTTTCGAGATACAACGTGTAGTTTTGGAGATACAAGCTAATTTTGTACGATGCGTTATTTCTTCTCGTAAAGAGTTTCCAATGCGTACGTATATGTCTTTACTCTGCAAAACTGTATTTCCTTATGAAGTGGTATTCTTACATATCCTTTCGAGAGAAAACTGTCCTGTGCCTTCTCTTTTGAGGCTACACACTTAGACATACACGCAACATGAAAGCTTTTCGACTTACAACGTGTTGTTTAGGAAAAACAAGATAATTTCGCACGATGCGGGATTTCCTTAAAACGTGATTTTCTGAAAAATTTTGACGAAAGAAAATTCTCCTTTTGGTTCTCTTTAGATGCTACATGTTAAGACGTACACGCCACAACAATTCTTTTCGAGATACAACGTGTAGTTTTGGAGATACAAGCTAATTTTGTACGATGCGTTATTTCTTCTCGTAAAGAGTTTCCAATGCGTACGTATATGCCTTTACTCTGCAAAACTGTATTTCCTTATGAAGTGGTATTCTTACATATCCTTTCGAGAGAAAACTGTCCTGTGCCTTCTCTTTTGAGGCTACACACTTAGACATACACGCAACATGAAAGCTTTTCGACTTACAACGTGTTGTTTAGGAAAAACAAGATAATTTCGCACGATGCGGGATTTCCTTAAAACGTGATTTTCTGAAAAATTTTGACGAAAGAAAATTCTCCTTTTGGTTCTCTTTAGATGCTACATGTTAAGACGTACACGCCACAACAATTCTTTTCGAGATACAACGTGTAGTTTTGGAGATACAAGCTAATTTTGTACGATGCGTTATTTCTTCTCGTAAAGAGTTTCCAATGCGTACGTATATGTCTTTACTCTGCAAAACTGTATTTCCTTATGAAGTGGTATTCTTACATATCCTTTCGAGAGAAAACTGTCCTGTGCCTTCTCTTTTGAGGCTACACACTTAGACATACACGCAACATGAAAGCTTTTCGACTTACAACGTGTTGTTTAGGAAAAACAAGATAATTTCGCACGATGCGGGATTTCCTTAAAACGTGATTTTCTGAAAAATTTTGACGAAAGAAAATTCTCCTTTTGGTTCTCTTTAGATGCTACATGTTAAGACGTACACGCCACAACAATTCTTTTCGAGATACAACGTGTAGTTTTGGAGATACAAGCTAATTTTGTACGATGCGTTATTTCTTCTCGTAAAGAGTTTCCAATGCGTACGTATATGTCTTTACTCTGCAAAACTGTATTTCCTTATGAAGTGGTATTCTTACATATCCTTTCGAGAGAAAACTGTCCTGTGCCTTCTCTTTTGAGGCTACACACTTAGACATACACGCAACATGAAAGCTTTTCGACTTACAACGTGTTGTTTAGGAAAAACAAGATAATTTCGCACGATGCGGGATTTCCTTAAAACGTGATTTTCTGAAAAATTTTGACGAAAGAAAATTCTCCTTTTGGTTCTCTTTAGATGCTACATGTTAAGACGTACACGCCACAACAATTCTTTTCGAGATACAACGTGTAGTTTTGGAGATACAAGCTAATTTTGTACGATGCGTTATTTCTTCTCGTAAAGAGTTTCCAATGCGTACGTATATGTCTTTACTCTGCAAAACTGTATTTCCTTATGAAGTGGTATTCTTACATATCCTTTCGAGAGAAAACTGTCCTGTGCCTTCTCTTTTGAGGCTACACACTTAGACATACACGCAACATGAAAGCTTTTCGACTTACAACGTGTTGTTTAGGAAAAACAAGATAATTTCGCACGATGCGGGATTTCCTTAAAACGTGATTTTCTGAAAAATTTTGACGAAAGAAAATTCTCCTTTGGTTCTCTTTAGATGCTACATGTTAAGACGTACACGCCACAACAATTCTTTTCGAGATACAACGTGTAGTTTTGGAGATACAAGCTAATTTTGTACGATGCGTTATTTCTTCTCGTAAAGAGTTTCCAATGCGTACGTATATGTCTTTACTCTGCAAAACTGTATTTCCTTATGAAGTGGTATTCTTACATATCCTTTCGAGAGAAAACTGTCCTGTGCCTTCTCTTTTGAGGCTACACACTTAGACATACACGCAACATGAAAGCTTTTCGACTTACAACGTGTTGTTTAGGAAAAACAAGATAATTTCGCACGATGCGGGATTTCCTTAAAACGTGATTTTCTGAAAAATTTTGACGAAAGAAAATTCTCCTTTTGGTTCTCTTTAGATGCTACATGTTAAGACGTACACGCCACAACAATTCTTTTCGAGATACAACGTGTAGTTTTGGAGATACAAGCTAATTTTGTACGATGCGTTATTTCTTCTCGTAAAGAGTTTCCAATGCGTACGTATATGTCTTTACTCTGCAAAACTGTATTTCCTTATGAAGTGGTATTCTTACATATCCTTTCGAGAGAAAACTGTCCTGTGCCTTCTCTTTTGAGGCTACACACTTAGACATACACGCAACATGAAAGCTTTTCGACTTACAACGTGTTGTTTAGGAAAAACAAGATAATTTCGCACGATGCGGGATTTCCTTAAAACGTGATTTTCTGAAAAATTTTGACGAAAGAAAATTCTCCTTTTGGTTCTCTTTAGATGCTACATGTTAAGACGTACACGCCACAACAATTCTTTTCGAGATACAACGTGTAGTTTTGGAGATACAAGCTAATTTTGTACGATGCGTTATTTCTTCTCGTAAAGAGTTTCCAATGCGTACGTATATGTCTTTACTCTGCAAAACTGTATTTCCTTATGAAGTGGTATTCTTACATATCCTTTCGAGAGAAAACTGTCCTGTGCCTTCTCTTTTGAGGCTACACACTTAGACATACACGCAACATGAAAGCTTTTCGACTTACAACGTGTTGTTTAGGAAAAACAAGATAATTTCGCACGACGCGGGATTTCCTTAAAACGTGATTTTCTGAAAAATTTTGACGAAAGAAAATTCTCCTTTTGGTTCTCTTTAGATGCTACATGTTAAGACGTACACGCCACAACAATTCTTTTCGAGATACAACGTGTAGTTTTGGAGATACAAGCTAATTTTGTACGATGCGTTATTTCTTCTCGTAAAGAGTTTCCAATGCGTACGTATATGTCTTTACTCTGCAAAACTGTATTTCCTTATGAAGTGGTATTCTTACATATCCTTTCGAGAGAAAACTGTCCTGTGCCTTCTCTTTTGAGGCTACACACTTAGACATACACGCAACATGAAAGCTTTTCGACTTACAACGTGTTGTTTAGGAAAAACAAGATAATTTCGCACGATGCGGGATTTCCTTAAAACGTGATTTTCTGAAAAATTTTGACGAAAGAAAATTCTCCTTTTGGTTCTCTTTAGATGCTACATGTTAAGACGTACACGCCACAACAATTCTTTTCGAGATACAACGTGTAGTTTTGGAGATACAAGCTAATTTTGTACGATGCGTTATTTCTTCTCGTAAAGAGTTTCCAATGCGTACGTATATGTCTTTACTCTGCAAAACTGTATTTCCTTATGAAGTGGTATTCTTACATATCCTTTCGAGAGAAAACTGTCCTGTGCCTTCTCTTTTGAGGCTACACACTTAGACATACACGCAACATGAAAGCTTTTCGACTTACAACGTGTTGTTTAGGAAAAACAAGATAATTTCGCACGATGCGGGATTTCCTTAAAACGTGATTTTCTGAAAAATTTTGACGAAAGAAAATTCTCCTTTTGGTTCTCTTTAGATGCTACATGTTAAGACGTACACGCCACAACAATTCTTTTCGAGATACAACGTGTAGTTTTGGAGATACAAGCTAATTTTGTTCGATGCGTTATTTCTTCTCGTAAAGAGTTTCCAATGCGTACGTATATGTCTTTAGTCTGCAAAACTGTATTTCCTTATGAAGTGGTATTCTTACATATCCTTTCGAGAGAAAACTGTCCTGTGCCTTCTCTTTTGAGGCTACACACTTAGACATACACGCAACATGAAAGCTTTTCGACTTACAACGTGTTGTTTAGGAAAAACAAGATAATTTCGCACGATGCGGGATTTCCTTAAAACGTGATTTTCTGAAAAATTTTGACGAAAGAAAATTCTCCTTTTGGTTCTCTTTAGATGCTACATGTTAAGACGTACACGCCACAACAATTCTTTTCGAGATACAACGTGTAGTTTTGGAGATACAAGCTAATTTTGTACGATGCGTTATTTCTTCTCGTAAAGAGTTTCCAATGCGTACGTATATGTCTTTACTCTGCAAAACTGTATTTCCTTATGAAGTGGTATTCTTACATATCCTTTCGAGAGAAAACTGTCCTGTGCCTTCTCTTTTGAGGCTACACACTTAGACATACACGCAACATGAAAGCTTTTCGACTTACAACGTGTTGTTTAGGAAAAACAAGATAATTTCGCACGATGCGGGATTTCCTTAAAACGTGATTTTCTGAAAAATTTTGACGAAAGAAAATTCTCCTTTGGTTCTCTTTAGATGCTACATGTTAAGACGTACACGCCACAACAATTCTTTTCGAGATACAACGTGTAGTTTTGGAGATACAAGCTAATTTTGTACGATGCGTTATTTCTTCTCGTAAAGAGTTTCCAATGCGTACGTATATGTCTTTACTCTGCAAAACTGTATTTCCTTATGAAGTGGTATTCTTACATATCCTTTCGAGAGAAAACTGTCCTGTGCCTTCTCTTTTGAGGCTACACACTTAGACATACACGCAACATGAAAGCTTTTCGACTTACAACGTGTTGTTTAGGAAAAACAAGATAATTTCGCACGACGCGGGATTTCCTTAAAACGTGATTTTCTGAAAAATTTTGACGAAAAAAATTCTCCTTTTGGTTCTCTTTAGATGCTACATGTTAAGACGTACACGCCACAACAATTCTTTTCGAGATACAACGTGTAGTTTTGGAGATACAAGCTAATTTTGTACGATGCGTTATTTCTTCTCGTAAAGAGTTTCCAATGCGTACGTATATGTCTTTACTCTGCAAAACTGTATTTCCTTATGAAGTGGTATTCTTACATATCCTTTCGAGAGAAAACTGTCCTGTGCCTTCTCTTTTGAGGCTACACACTTAGACATACACGCAACATGAAAGCTTTTCGACTTACAACGTGTTGTTTAGGAAAAACAAGATAATTTCGCACGATGCGGGATTTCCTTAAAACGTGATTTTCTGAAAAATTTTGACGAAAGAAAATTCTCCTTTTGGTTCTCTTTAGATGCTACATGTTAAGACGTACACGCCACAACAATTCTTTTCGAGATACAACGTGTAGTTTTGGAGATACAAGCTAATTTTGTACGATGCGTTATTTCTTCTCGTAAAGAGTTTCCAATGCGTACGTATATGTCTTTACTCTGCAAAACTGTATTTCCTTATGAAGTGGTATTCTTACATATCCTTTCGAGAGAAAACTGTCCTGTGCCTTCTCTTTTGAGGCTACACACTTAGACATACACGCAACATGAAAGCTTTTCGACTTACAACGTGTTGTTTAGGAAAAACAAGATAATTTCGCACGATGCGGGATTTCCTTAAAACGTGATTTTCTGAAAAATTTTGACGAAAGAAAATTCTCCTTTTGGTTCTCTTTAGATGCTACATGTTAAGACGTACACGCCACAACAATTCTTTTCGAGATACAACGTGTAGTTTTGGAGATACAAGCTAATTTTGTACGATGCGTTATTTCTTCTCGTAAAGAGTTTCCAATGCGTACGTATATGTCTTTACTCTGCAAAACTGTATTTCCTTATGAAGTGGTATTCTTACATATCCTTTCGAGAGAAAACTGTCCTGTGCCTTCTCTTTTGAGGCTACACACTTAGACATACACGCAACATGAAAGCTTTTCGACTTACAACGTGTTGTTTAGGAAAAACAAGATAATTTCGCACGATGCGGGATTTCCTTAAAACGTGATTTTCTGAAAAATTTTGACGAAAGAAAATTCTCCTTTTGGTTCTCTTTAGATGCTACATGTTAAGACGTACACGCCACAACAATTCTTTTCGAGATACAACGTGTAGTTTTGGAGATACAAGCTAATTTTGTACGATGCGTTATTTCTTCTCGTAAAGAGTTTCCAATGCGTACGTATATGTCTTTACTCTGCAAAACTGTATTTCCTTATGAAGTGGTATTCTTACATATCCTTTCGAGAGAAAACTGTCCTGTGCCTTCTCTTTTGAGGCTACACACTTAGACATACACGCAACATGAAAGCTTTTCGACTTACAACGTGTTGTTTAGGAAAAACAAGATAATTTCGCACGATGCGGGATTTCCTTAAAACGTGATTTTCTGAAAAATTTTGACGAAAGAAAATTCTCCTTTTGGTTCTCTTTAGATGCTACATGTTAAGACGTACACGCCACAACAATTCTTTTCGAGATACAACGTGTAGTTTTGGAGATACAAGCTAATTTTGTACGATGCGTTATTTCTTCTCGTAAAGAGTTTCCAATGCGTACGTATATGTCTTTAGTCTGCAAAACTGTATTTCCTTATGAAGTGGTATTCTTACATATCCTTTCGAGAGAAAACTGTCCTGTGCCTTCTCTTTTGAGGCTACACACTTAGACATACACGCAACATGAAAGCTTTTCGACTTACAACGTGTTGTTTAGGAAAAACAAGATAATTTCGCACGATGCGGGATTTCCTTAAAACGTGATTTTCTGAAAAATTTTGACGAAAGAAAATTCTCCTTTTGGTTCTCTTTAGATGCTACATGTTAAGACGTACACGCCACAACAATTCTTTTCGAGATACAACGTGTAGTTTTGGAGATACAAGCTAATTTTGTACGATGCGTTATTTCTTCTCGTAAAGAGTTTCCAATGCGTACGTATATGTCTTTACTCTGCAAAACTGTATTTCCTTATGAAGTGGTATTCTTACATATCCTTTCGAGAGAAAACTGTCCTGTGCCTTCTCTTTTGAGGCTACACACTTAGACATACACGCAACATGAAAGCTTTTCGACTTACAACGTGTTGTTTAGGAAAAACAAGATAATTTCGCACGATGCGGGATTTCCTTAAAACGTGATTTTCTGAAAAATTTTGACGAAAGAAAATTCTCCTTTGGTTCTCTTTAGATGCTACATGTTAAGACGTACACGCCACAACAATTCTTTTCGAGATACAACGTGTAGTTTTGGAGATACAAGCTAATTTTGTACGATGCGTTATTTCTTCTCGTAAAGAGTTTCCAATGCGTACGTATATGTCTTTACTCTGCAAAACTGTATTTCCTTATGAAGTGGTATTCTTACATATCCTTTCGAGAGAAAACTGTCCTGTGCCTTCTCTTTTGAGGCTACACACTTAGACATACACGCAACATGAAAGCTTTTCGACTTACAACGTGTTGTTTAGGAAAAACAAGATAATTTCGCACGACGCGGGATTTCCTTAAAACGTGATTTTCTGAAAAATTTTGACGAAAGAAAATTCTCCTTTTGGTTCTCTTTAGATGCTACATGTTAAGACGTACACGCCACAACAATTCTTTTCGAGATACAACGTGTAGTTTTGGAGATACAAGCTAATTTTGTACGATGCGTTATTTCTTCTCGTAAAGAGTTTCCAATGCGTACGTATATGTCTTTACTCTGCAAAACTGTATTTCCTTATGAAGTGGTATTCTTACATATCCTTTCGAGAGAAAACTGTCCTGTGCCTTCTCTTTTGAGGCTACACACTTAGACATACACGCAACATGAAAGCTTTTCGACTTACAACGTGTTGTTTAGGAAAAACAAGATAATTTCGCACGATGCGGGATTTCCTTAAAACGTGATTTTCTGAAAAATTTTGACGAAAGAAAATTCTCCTTTTGGTTCTCTTTAGATGCTACATGTTAAGACGTACACGCCACAACAATTCTTTTCGAGATACAACGTGTAGTTTTGGAGATACAAGCTAATTTTGTACGATGCGTTATTTCTTCTCGTAAAGAGTTTCCAATGCGTACGTATATGTCTTTAGTCTGCAAAACTGTATTTCCTTATGAAGTGGTATTCTTACATATCCTTTCGAGAGAAAACTGTCCTGTGCCTTCTCTTTTGAGGCTACACACTTAGACATACACGCAACATGAAAGCTTTTCGACTTACAACGTGTTGTTTAGGAAAAACAAGATAATTTCGCACGATGCGGGATTTCCTTAAAACGTGATTTTCTGAAAAATTTTGACGAAAGAAAATTCTCCTTTTGGTTCTCTTTAGATGCTACATGTTAAGACGTACACGCCACAACAATTCTTTTCGAGATACAACGTGTAGTTTTGGAGATACAAGCTAATTTTGTTCGATGCGTTATTTCTTCTCGTAAAGAGTTTCCAATGCGTACGTATATGTCTTTAGTCTGCAAAACTGTATTTCCTTATGAAGTGGTATTCTTACATATCCTTTCGAGAGAAAACTGTCCTGTGCCTTCTCTTTTGAGGCTACACACTTAGACATACACGCAACATGAAAGCTTTTCGACTTACAACGTGTTGTTTAGGAAAAACAAGATAATTTCGCACGATGCGGGATTTCCTTAAAACGTGATTTTCTGAAAAATTTTGACGAAAGAAAATTCTCCTTTTGGTTCTCTTTAGATGCTACATGTTAAGACGTACACGCCACAACGATTCTTTTCGAGATACAACGTGTAGTTTTGGAGATACAAGCTAATTTTGTACGATGCGTTATTTCTTCTCGTAAAGAGTTTCCAATGCGTACGTATATGTCTTTACTCTGCAAAACTGTATTTCCTTATGAAGTGGTATTCTTACATATCCTTTCGAGAGAAAACTGTCCTGTGCCTTCTCTTTTGAGGCTACACACTTAGACATACACGCAACATGAAAGCTTTTCGACTTACAACGTGTTGTTTAGGAAAAACAAGATAATTTCGCACGATGCGGGATTTCCTTAAAACGTGATTTTCTGAAAATTTTGACGAAAGAAAATTCTCCTTTGGTTCTCTTTAGATGCTACATGTTAAGACGTACACGCCACAACAATTCTTTTCGAGATACAACGTGTAGTTTTGGAGATACAAGCTAATTTTGTACGATGCGTTATTTCTTCTCGTAAAGAGTTTCCAATGCGTACGTATATGTCTTTACTCTGCAAAACTGTATTTCCTTATGAAGTGGTATTCTTACATATCCTTTCGAGAGAAAACTGTCCTGTGCCTTCTCTTTTGAGGCTACACACTTAGACATACACGCAACATGAAAGCTTTTCGACTTACAACGTGTTGTTTAGGAAAAACAAGATAATTTCGCACGACGCGGGATTTCCTTAAAACGTGATTTTCTGAAAAATTTTGACGAAAAAAATTCTCCTTTTGGTTCTCTTTAGATGCTACATGTTAAGACGTACACGCCACAACAATTCTTTTCGAGATACAACGTGTAGTTTTGGAGATACAAGCTAATTTTGTACGATGCGTTATTTCTTCTCGTAAAGAGTTTCCAATGCGTACGTATATGTCTTTACTCTGCAAAACTGTATTTCCTTATGAAGTGGTATTCTTACATATCCTTTCGAGAGAAAACTGTCCTGTGCCTTCTCTTTTGAGGCTACACACTTAGACATACACGCAACATGAAAGCTTTTCGACTTACAACGTGTTGTTTAGGAAAAACAAGATAATTTCGCACGATGCGGGATTTCCTTAAAACGTGATTTTCTGAAAAATTTTGACGAAAGAAAATTCTCCTTTTGGTTCTCTTTAGATGCTACATGTTAAGACGTACACGCCACAACAATTCTTTTCGAGATACAACGTGTAGTTTTGGAGATACAAGCTAATTTTGTACGATGCGTTATTTCTTCTCGTAAAGAGTTTCCAATGCGTACGTATATGTCTTTACTCTGCAAAACTGTATTTCCTTATGAAGTGGTATTCTTACATATCCTTTCGAGAGAAAACTGTCCTGTGCCTTCTCTTTTGAGGCTACACACTTAGACATACACGCAACATGAAAGCTTTTCGACTTACAACGTGTTGTTTAGGAAAAACAAGATAATTTCGCACGATGCGGGATTTCCTTAAAACGTGATTTTCTGAAAAATTTTGACGAAAGAAAATTCTCCTTTTGGTTCTCTTTAGATGCTACATGTTAAGACGTACACGCCACAACAATTCTTTTCGAGATACAACGTGTAGTTTTGGAGATACAAGCTAATTTTGTACGATGCGTTATTTCTTCTCGTAAAGAGTTTCCAATGCGTACGTATATGTCTTTACTCTGCAAAACTGTATTTCCTTATGAAGTGGTATTCTTACATATCCTTTCGAGAGAAAACTGTCCTGTGCCTTCTCTTTTGAGGCTACACACTTAGACATACACGCAACATGAAAGCTTTTCGACTTACAACGTGTTGTTTAGGAAAAACAAGATAATTTCGCACGATGCGGGATTTCCTTAAAACGTGATTTTCTGAAAAATTTTGACGAAAGAAAATTCTCCTTTTGGTTCTCTTTAGATGCTACATGTTAAGACGTACACGCCACAACAATTCTTTTCGAGATACAACGTGTAGTTTTGGAGATACAAGCTAATTTTGTACGATGCGTTATTTCTTCTCGTAAAGAGTTTCCAATGCGTACGTATATGTCTTTAGTCTGCAAAACTGTATTTCCTTATGAAGTGGTATTCTTACATATCCTTTCGAGAGAAAACTGTCCTGTGCCTTCTCTTTTGAGGCTACACACTTAGACATACACGCAACATGAAAGCTTTTCGACTTACAACGTGTTGTTTAGGAAAAACAAGATAATTTCGCACGATGCGGGATTTCCTTAAAACGTGATTTTCTGAAAAATTTTGACGAAAGAAAATTCTCCTTTTGGTTCTCTTTAGATGCTACATGTTAAGACGTACACGCCACAACAATTCTTTTCGAGATACAACGTGTAGTTTTGGAGATACAAGCTAATTTTATACGATGCGTTATTTCTTCTCGTAAAGAGTTTCCAATGCGTACGTATATGTCTTTACTCTGCAAAACTGTATTTCCTTATGAAGTGGTATTCTTACATATCCTTTCGAGAGAAAACTGTCCTGTGCCTTCTCTTTTGAGGCTACACACTTAGACATACACGCAACATGAAAGCTTTTCGACTTACAACGTGTTGTTTAGGAAAAACAAGATAATTTCGCACGATGCGGGATTTCCTTAAAACGTGATTTTCTGAAAAATTTTGACGAAAGAAAATTCTCCTTTGGTTCTCTTTAGATGCTACATGTTAAGACGTACACGCCACAACAATTCTTTTCGAGATACAACGTGTAGTTTTGGAGATACAAGCTAATTTTGTACGATGCGTTATTTCTTCTCGTAAAGAGTTTCCAATGCGTACGTATATGTCTTTACTCTGCAAAACTGTATTTCCTTATGAAGTGTTATTCTTATATATCCTTTCGAGAGAAAACTGTCCTGTGCCTTCTCTTTTGAGGCTACACACTTAGACATACACGCAACATGAAAGCTTTTCGACTTACAACGTGTTGTTTAGGAAAAAAAAGATAATTTCGCACGACGCGGGATTTCCTTAAAACGTGATTTTCTGAAAAATTTTGACGAAAGAAAATTCTCCTTTTGGTTCTCTTTAGATGCTACATGTTAAGACGTACACGCCACAACAATTCTTTTCGAGATACAACGTGTAGTTTTGGAGATACAAGCTAATTTTGTACGATGCGTTATTTCTTCTCGTAAAGAGTTTCCAATGCGTACGTATATGTCTTTACTCTGCAAAACTGTATTTCCTTATGAAGTGGTATTCTTACATATCCTTTCGAGAGAAAACTGTCCTGTGCCTTCTCTTTTGAGGCTACACACTTAGACATACACGCAACATGAAAGCTTTTCGACTTACAACGTGTTGTTTAGGAAAAACAAGATAATTTCGCACGATGCGGGATTTCCTTAAAACGTGATTTTCTGAAAAATTTTGACGAAAGAAAATTCTCCTTTTGGTTCTCTTTAGATGCTACATGTTAAGACGTACACGCCACAACAATTCTTTTCGAGATACAACGTGTAGTTTTGGAGATACAAGCTAATTTTGTACGATGCGTTATTTCTTCTCGTAAAGAGTTTCCAATGCGTACGTATATGTCTTTACTCTGCAAAACTGTATTTCCTTATGAAGTGGTATTCTTACATATCCTTTCGAGAGAAAACTGTCCTGTGCCTTCTCTTTTGAGGCTACACACTTAGACATACACGCAACATGAAAGCTTTTCGACTTACAACGTGTTGTTTAGGAAAAACAAGATAATTTCGCACGACGCGGGATTTCCTTAAAACGTGATTTTCTGAAAAATTTTGACGAAAGAAAATTCTCCTTTTGGTTCTCTTTAGATGCTACATGTTAAGACGTACACGCCACAACAATTCTTTTCGAGATACAACGTGTAGATTTGGAGATACAAGCTAATTTTGTACGATGCGTTATTTCTTCTCGTAAAGAGTTTCCAATGCGTACGTATATGTCTTTACTCTGCAAAACTGTATTTCCTTATGAAGTGGTATTCTTACATATCCTTTCGAGAGAAAACTGTCCTGTGCCTTCTCTTTTGAGGCTACACACTTAGACATACACGCAACATGAAAGCTTTTCGACTTACAACGTGTTGTTTAGGAAAAACAAGATAATTTCGCACGATGCGGGATTTCCTTAAAACGTGATTTTCTGAAAAATTTTGACGAAAGAAAATTCTCCTTTTGGTTCTCTTTAGATGCTACATGTTAAGACGTACACGCCACAACGATTCTTTTCGAGATACAACGTGTAGTTTTGGAGATACAAGCTAATTTTGTACGATGCGTTATTTCTTCTCGTAAAGAGTTTCCAATGCGTACGTATATGTCTTTACTCTGCAAAACTGTATTTCCTTATGAAGTGGTATTCTTACATATCCTTTCGAGAGAAAACTGTCCTGTGCCTTCTCTTTTGAGGCTACACACTTAGACATACACGCAACATGAAAGCTTTTCGACTTACAACGTGTTGTTTAGGAAAAACAAGATAATTTCGCACGATGCGGGATTTCCTTAAAACGTGATTTTCTGAAAATTTTGACGAAAGAAAATTCTCCTTTGGTTCTCTTTAGATGCTACATGTTAAGACGTACACGCCACAACAATTCTTTTCGAGATACAACGTGTAGTTTTGGAGATACAAGCTAATTTTGTACGATGCGTTATTTCTTCTCGTAAAGAGTTTCCAATGCGTACGTATATGTCTTTACTCTGCAAAACTGTATTTCCTTATGAAGTGGTATTCTTACATATCCTTTCGAGAGAAAACTGTCCTGTGCCTTCTCTTTTGAGGCTACACACTTAGACATACACGCAACATGAAAGCTTTTCGACTTACAACGTGTTGTTTAGGAAAAACAAGATAATTTCGCACGACGCGGGATTTCCTTAAAACGTGATTTTCTGAAAAATTTTGACGAAAAAAATTCTCCTTTTGGTTCTCTTTAGATGCTACATGTTAAGACGTACACGCCACAACAATTCTTTTCGAGATACAACGTGTAGTTTTGGAGATACAAGCTAATTTTGTACGATGCGTTATTTCTTCTCGTAAAGAGTTTCCAATGCGTACGTATATGTCTTTACTCTGCAAAACTGTATTTCCTTATGAAGTGGTATTCTTACATATCCTTTCGAGAGAAAACTGTCCTGTGCCTTCTCTTTTGAGGCTACACACTTAGACATACACGCAACATGAAAGCTTTTCGACTTACAACGTGTTGTTTAGGAAAAACAAGATAATTTCGCACGATGCGGGATTTCCTTAAAACGTGATTTTCTGAAAAATTTTGACGAAAGAAAATTCTCCTTTTGGTTCTCTTTAGATGCTACATGTTAAGACGTACACGCCACAACAATTCTTTTCGAGATACAACGTGTAGTTTTGGAGATACAAGCTAATTTTGTACGATGCGTTATTTCTTCTCGTAAAGAGTTTCCAATGCGTACGTATATGTCTTTACTCTGCAAAACTGTATTTCCTTATGAAGTGGTATTCTTACATATCCTTTCGAGAGAAAACTGTCCTGTGCCTTCTCTTTTGAGGCTACACACTTAGACATACACGCAACATGAAAGCTTTTCGACTTACAACGTGTTGTTTAGGAAAAACAAGATAATTTCGCACGATGCGGGATTTCCTTAAAACGTGATTTTCTGAAAAATTTTGACGAAAGAAAATTCTCCTTTTGGTTCTCTTTAGATGCTACATGTTAAGACGTACACGCCACAACAATTCTTTTCGAGATACAACGTGTAGTTTTGGAGATACAAGCTAATTTTGTACGATGCGTTATTTCTTCTCGTAAAGAGTTTCCAATGCGTACGTATATGTCTTTACTCTGCAAAACTGTATTTCCTTATGAAGTGGTATTCTTACATATCCTTTCGAGAGAAAACTGTCCTGTGCCTTCTCTTTTGAGGCTACA
Organism: Apodemus sylvaticus; assembly: GCF_947179515.1. Taxonomy (NCBI): domain Eukaryota; kingdom Metazoa; phylum Chordata; class Mammalia; order Rodentia; family Muridae; genus Apodemus; species Apodemus sylvaticus. The sequence goes on from NW_026263287.1 coordinate 113,313, forward strand.
CACTTAGACATACACGCAACATGAAAGCTTTTCGACTTACAACGTGTTGTTTAGGAAAAACAAGATAATTTCGCACGATGCGGGATTTCCTTAAAACGTGATTTTCTGAAAAATTTTGACGAAAGAAAATTCTCCTTTTGGTTCTCTTTAGATGCTACATGTTAAGACGTACACGCCACAACAATTCTTTTCGAGATACAACGTGTAGTTTTGGAGATACAAGCTAATTTTGTACGATGCGTTATTTCTTCTCGTAAAGAGTTTCCAATGCGTACGTATATGTCTTTAGTCTGCAAAACTGTATTTCCTTATGAAGTGGTATTCTTACATATCCTTTCGAGAGAAAACTGTCCTGTGCCTTCTCTTTTGAGGCTACACACTTAGACATACACGCAACATGAAAGCTTTTCGACTTACAACGTGTTGTTTAGGAAAAACAAGATAATTTCGCACGATGCGGGATTTCCTTAAAACGTGATTTTCTGAAAAATTTTGACGAAAGAAAATTCTCCTTTTGGTTCTCTTTAGATGCTACATGTTAAGACGTACACGCCACAACAATTCTTTTCGAGATACAACGTGTAGTTTTGGAGATACAAGCTAATTTTATACGATGCGTTATTTCTTCTCGTAAAGAGTTTCCAATGCGTACGTATATGTCTTTACTCTGCAAAACTGTATTTCCTTATGAAGTGGTATTCTTACATATCCTTTCGAGAGAAAACTGTCCTGTGCCTTCTCTTTTGAGGCTACACACTTAGACATACACGCAACATGAAAGCTTTTCGACTTACAACGTGTTGTTTAGGAAAAACAAGATAATTTCGCACGATGCGGGATTTCCTTAAAACGTGATTTTCTGAAAAATTTTGACGAAAGAAAATTCTCCTTTGGTTCTCTTTAGATGCTACATGTTAAGACGTACACGCCACAACAATTCTTTTCGAGATACAACGTGTAGTTTTGGAGATACAAGCTAATTTTGTACGATGCGTTATTTCTTCTCGTAAAGAGTTTCCAATGCGTACGTATATGTCTTTACTCTGCAAAACTGTATTTCCTTATGAAGTGTTATTCTTATATATCCTTTCGAGAGAAAACTGTCCTGTGCCTTCTCTTTTGAGGCTACACACTTAGACATACACGCAACATGAAAGCTTTTCGACTTACAACGTGTTGTTTAGGAAAAAAAAGATAATTTCGCACGACGCGGGATTTCCTTAAAACGTGATTTTCTGAAAATTTTGACGAAAGAAAATTCTCCTTTTGGTTCTCTTTAGATGCTACATGTTAAGACGTACACGCCACAACAATTCTTTTCGAGATACAACGTGTAGTTTTGGAGATACAAGCTAATTTTGTACGATGCGTTATTTCTTCTCGTAAAGAGTTTCCAATGCGTACGTATATGTCTTTACTCTGCAAAACTGTATTTCCTTATGAAGTGGTATTCTTACATATCCTTTCGAGAGAAAACTGTCCTGTGCCTTCTCTTTTGAGGCTACACACTTAGACATACACGCAACATGAAAGCTTTTCGACTTACAACGTGTTGTTTAGGAAAAACAAGATAATTTCGCACGATGCGGGATTTCCTTAAAACGTGATTTTCTGAAAAATTTTGACGAAAGAAAATTCTCCTTTTGGTTCTCTTTAGATGCTACATGTTAAGACGTACACGCCACAACAATTCTTTTCGAGATACAACGTGTAGTTTTGGAGATACAAGCTAATTTTGTACGATGCGTTATTTCTTCTCGTAAAGAGTTTCCAATGCGTACGTATATGTCTTTACTCTGCAAAACTGTATTTCCTTATGAAGTGGTATTCTTACATATCCTTTCGAGAGAAAACTGTCCTGTGCCTTCTCTTTTGAGGCTACACACTTAGACATACACGCAACATGAAAGCTTTTCGACTTACAACGTGTTGTTTAGGAAAAACAAGATAATTTCGCACGACGCGGGATTTCCTTAAAACGTGATTTTCTGAAAAATTTTGACGAAAGAAAATTCTCCTTTTGGTTCTCTTTAGATGCTACATGTTAAGACGTACACGCCACAACAATTCTTTTCGAGATACAACGTGTAGATTTGGAGATACAAGCTAATTTTGTACGATGCGTTATTTCTTCTCGTAAAGAGTTTCCAATGCGTACGTATATGTCTTTACTCTGCAAAACTGTATTTCCTTATGAAGTGGTATTCTTACATATCCTTTCGAGAGAAAACTGTCCTGTGCCTTCTCTTTTGAGGCTACACACTTAGACATACACGCAACATGAAAGCTTTTCGACTTACAACGTGTTGTTTAGGAAAAACAAGATAATTTCGCACGATGCGGGATTTCCTTAAAACGTGATTTTCTGAAAAATTTTGACGAAAGAAAATTCTCCTTTTGGTTCTCTTTAGATGCTACATGTTAAGACGTACACGCCACAACAATTCTTTTCGAGATACAACGTGTAGTTTTGGAGATACAAGCTAATTTTGTACGATGCGTTATTTCTTCTCGTAAAGAGTTTCCAATGCGTACGTATATGTCTTTAGTCTGCAAAACTGTATTTCCTTATGAAGTGGTATTCTTACATATCCTTTCGAGAGAAAACTGTCCTGTGCCTTCTCTTTTGAGGCTACACACTTAGACATACACGCAACATGAAAGCTTTTCGACTTACAACGTGTTGTTTAGGAAAAACAAGATAATTTCGCACGATGCGGGATTTCCTTAAAACGTGATTTTCTGAAAAATTTTGACGAAAGAAAATTCTCCTTTTGGTTCTCTTTAGATGCTACATGTTAAGACGTACACGCCACAACAATTCTTTTCGAGATACAACGTGTAGTTTTGGAGATACAAGCTAATTTTGTACGATGCGTTATTTCTTCTCGTAAAGAGTTTCCAATGCGTACGTATATGTCTTTACTCTGGAAAACTGTATTTCCTTTTGAAGTGGTATTCTTACATATCCTTTCGAGAGAAAACTGTCCTGTGCCTTCTCTTTTGAGGCTACACACTTAGACATACACCTAACATGAAAGCTTTTCGACTTACAACGTGTTGTTTAGGAAAAACAAGATAATTTCGCACGATGCGGGATTTCCTTAAAACGTGATTTTCTGAAAAATTTTGACGAAAGAAAATTCTCCTTTTGGTTCTCTTTAGATGCTACATGTTAAGACGTACACGCCACAACAATTCTTTTCGAGATACAACGTGTAGTTTTGGAGATACAAGCTAATTTTGTACTATGCGTTATTTCTTCTCGTAAAGAGTTTCCAATGCGTACGTATATGTCTTTACTCTGCAAAACTGTATTTCCTTATGAAGTGGTATTCTTACATATCCTTTCGAGAGAAAACTGTCCTGTGCCTTCTCTTTTGAGGCTACACACTTAGACATACACGCAACATGAAAGCTTTTCGACTTACAAGGTGTTGTTTAGGAAAAACAAGATAATTTCGCACGATGCGGGATTTCCTTAAAACGTGATTTTCTGAAAAATTTTGACGAAAGAAAATTCTCCTTTTGGTTCTCTTTAGATGCTACACGTTAAGACGTACACGCCACAACAATTCTTTTCGAGATACAACGTGTAGTTTTGGAGATACAAGCTAATTTTGTTCGATGCGTTATTTCTTCTCGTAAAGAGTTTCCAATGCGTACTTATATGTCTTTACTCTGCAAAACTGTATTTCCTTATGAAGTGGTATTCTTACATATCCTTTTGAGAGAAAACTGTCCTGTGCCTTCTCTTTTGAGGCTACACACTTAGACATACACGCAACATGAAAGCTTTTCGACTTACAACGTGTTGTTTAGGAAAAACAAGATAATTTCGCACGATGCGGGATTTCCTTAAAACGTGATTTTCTGAAAAATTTTGACGAAAGAAAATTCTCCTTTTGGTTCTCTTTAGATGCTACATGTTAAGACGTACACGCCACAACAATTCTTTTCGAGATACAACGTGTAGTTTTGGAGATACAAGCTAATTTTGTACGATGCGTTATTTCTTCTCGTAAAGAGTTTCCAATGCGTACGTATATGTCTTTAGTCTGCAAAACTGTATTTCCTTATGAAGTGGTATTCTTACATATCCTTTCGAGAGAAAACTGTCCTGTGCCTTCTCTTTTGAGGCTACACACTTAGACATACACGCAACATGAAAGCTTTTCGACTTACAACGTGTTGTTTAGGAAAAACAAGATAATTTCGCACGATGCGGGATTTCCTTAAAACGTGATTTTCTGAAAAATTTTGACGAAAGAAAATTCTCCTTTTGGTTCTCTTTAGATGCTACACACGTTAAGACGTACACGCCACAACAATTCTTTTCGAGATACAACGTGTAGTTTTGGAGATACAAGCTAATTTTGTACGATGCGTTATTTCTTCTCGTAAAGAGTTTCCAATGCGTACGTATATGTCTTTACTCTGCAAAACTGTATTTCCTTATGAAGTGGTATTCTTACATATCCTTTCGAGAGAAAACTGTCCTGTGCCTTCTCTTTTGAGGCTACACACTTAGACATACACGCAACATGAAAGCTTTTCGACTTACAACGTGTTGTTTAGGAAAAACAAGATAATTTCGCACGATGTGGGATTTCCTTAAAACGTGATTTTCTGAAAAATTTTGACGAAAGAAAATTCTCCTTTTGGTTCTCTTTAGATGCTACATGTTAAGACGTACACGCCACAACAATTCTTTTCGAGATACAACGTGTAGTTTTGGAGATACAAGCTAATTTTGTACGATGCGTTATTTCTTCTCGTAAAGAGTTTCCAATGCGTACGTATATGTCTTTACTCTGCAAAACTGTATTTCCTTATGAAGTGGTATTCTTACATATCCTTTCGAGAGAAAACTGTCCTGTGCCTTCTCTTTTGAGGCTACACACTTAGACATACACGCAACATGAAAGCTTTTCGACTTACAACGTGTTGTTTAGGAAAAACAAGATAATTTCGCACGATGCGGGATTTCCTTAAAACGTGATTTTCTGAAAAATTTTGACGAAAGAAAATTCTCCTTTTGGTTCTCTTTAGATGCTACACGTTAAGACGTACACGCCACAACAATTCTTTTCGAGATACAACATGTAGTTTTGGAGATACAAGCTAATTTTGTACTATGCGTTATTTCTTCTCGTAAAGAGTTTCCAATGCGTACGTATATGTCTTTACTCTGCAAAACTGTATTTCCTTATGAAGTGGTATTCTTACATATCCTTTCGAGAGAAAACTGTCCTGTGCCTTCTCTTTTGAGGCTACACACTTAGACATACACGCAACATGAAAGCTTTTCGACTTACAACGTGTTGTTTAGGAAAAACAAGATAATTTCGCACGATGCGGGATTTCCTTAAAACGTGATTTTCTGAAAAATTTTGACGAAAGAAAATTCTCCTTTTGGTTCTCTTTAGATGCTACATGTTAAGACGTACACGCCACAACAATTCTTTTCGAGATACAACGTGTAGTTTTGGAGATACAAGCTAATTTTGTACGATGCATTATTTCTTCTCGTAAAGAGTTTCCAATGCGTACGTATATGTCTTTACTCTGCAAAACTGTATTTCCTTATGAAGTGGTATTCTTACATATCCTTTCGAGAGAAAACTGTCCTGTGCCTTCTCTTTTGAGGCTACACACTTAGACATACACGCAACATGAAAGCTTTTCGACTTACAACGTGTTGTTTAGGAAAAACAAGATAATTTCGCACGATGCGGGATTTCCTTAAAACGTGATTTTCTGAAAAATTTTGACGAAAGAAAATTCTCCTTTTGGTTCTCTTTAGATGCTACATGTTAAGACGTACACGCCACAACAATTCTTTTCGAGATACAACGTGTAGTTTTGGAGATACAAGCTAATTTTGTACGATGCGTTATTTCTTCTCGTAAAGAGTTTCCAATGCGTACGTATAAGTCTTTACTCTGCAAAACTGTATTTCCTTATGAAGTGGTATTCTTACATATCCTTTCGAGAGAAAACTGTCCTGTGCCTTCTCTTTTGAGGCTACACACTTAGACATACACGCAACATGAAAGCTTTTCGACTTACAACGTGTTGTTTAGGAAAAACAAGATAATTTCGCACGATGCGGGATTTCCTTAAAACGTGATTTTCTGAAAAATTTTGACGAAAGAAAATTCTCCTTTTGGTTCTCTTTAGATGCTACATGTTAAGACGTACACGCCACAACAATTCTTTTCGAGATACAACGTGTAGTTTTGGAGATACAAGCTAATTTTGTACGATGCGTTATTTCTTCTCGTAAAGAGTTTCCAGTGCGTATGTATATGTCTTTACTCTGCAAAACTGTATTTCCTTATGAAGTGGTATTCTTACATATCCTTTCGAGAGAAAACTGTCCTGTGCCTTCTCTTTTGAGGCTACACACTTAGACATACACGCAACCTGAAAGCTTTTCGACTTACAACGTGTTGTTTAGGAAAAACAAGATAATTTCGCACGATGCGGGATTTCCTTAAAACGTGATTTTCTGAAAAATTTTGACGAAAGAATATTCTCCTTTTGGTTCTCTTTAGATGCTACATGTTAAGACGTACACGCCACAACAATTCTTTTCGAGATACAACGTGTAGTTTTGGAGATACAAGCTAATTTTGTACGATGCGTTATTTCTTCTCGTAAAGAGTTTCCAATGCGTACGTATATGTCTTTACTCTGCAAAACTGTATTTCCTTATGAAGTGGTATTCTTACATATCCTTTCGAGAGAAAACTGTCCTGTGCCTTCTCTTTTGAGGCTACACACTTAGACATACACGCAACATGAAAGCTTTTCGACTTACAACGTGTTGTTTAGGAAAAACAAGATAATTTCGCACGATGCGGGATTTCCTTAAAACGTGATTTTCTGAAAAATTTTGACGAAAGAAAATTCTCCTTTTGGTTCTCTTTAGATGCTACATGTTGAGACGTACACGCCACAACAATTCTTTTCGAGATACAACGTGTAGTTTTGGAGATACAAGCTAATTTTGTACGATGCGTTATTTCTTCTCGTAAAGAGTTTCCAATGCGTACGTATAAGTCTTTACTCTGCAAAACTGTATTTCCTTATGAAGTGGTATTCTTACATATCCTTTCGAGAGAAAACTGTCCTGTGCCTTCTCTTTTGAGGCTACACACTTAGACATACACGCAACATGAAAGCTTTTCGACTTACAACGTGTTGTTTAGGAAAAACAAGATAATTTCGCACGATGCGGGATTTCCTTAAAACGTGATTTTCTGAAAAATTTTGACGAAAGAAAATTCTCCTTTTGGTTCTCTTTAGATGCTACATGTTAAGACGTACACGCCACAACAATTCTTTTCGAGATACAACGTGTAGTTTTGGAGATACAAGCTAATTTTGTACGATGCGTTATTTCTTCTCGTAAAGAGTTTCCAGTGCGTATGTATATGTCTTTACTCTGCAAAACTGTATTTCCTTATGAAGTGGTATTCTTACATATCCTTTCGAGAGAAAACTGTCCTGTGCCTTCTCTTTTGAGGCTACACACTTAGACATACACGCAACCTGAAAGCTTTTCGACTTACAACGTGTTGTTTAGGAAAAACAAGATAATTTCGCACGATGCGGGATTTCCTTAAAACGTGATTTTCTGAAAAATTTTGACGAAAGAATATTCTCCTTTTGGTTCTCTTTAGATGCTACATGTTAAGACGTACACGCCACAACAATTCTTTTCGAGATACAACGTGTAGTTTTGGAGATACAAGCTAATTTTGTACGATGCGTTATTTCTTCTCGTAAAGAGTTTCCAATGCGTACGTATATGTCTTTACTCTGCAAAACTGTATTTCCTTATGAAGTGGTATTCTTACATATCCTTTCGAGAGAAAACTGTCCTGTGCCTTCTCTTTTGAGGCTACACACTTAGACATACACGCAACATGAAAGCTTTTCGACTTACAACGTGTTGTTTAGGAAAAACAAGATAATTTCGCACGATGCGGGATTTCCTTAAAACGTGATTTTCTGAAAAATTTTGACGAAAGAAAATTCTCCTTTTGGTTCTCTTTAGATGCTACATGTTGAGACGTACACGCCACAACAATTCTTTTCGAGATACAACGTGTAGTTTTGGAGATACAAGCTAATTTTGTACGATGCGTTATTTCTTCTCATAAAGAGTTTCCAATGCGTACGTATATGTCTTTACTCTGCAAAACTGTATTTCCTTATGAAGTGGTATTCTTACATATCCTTTCGAGAGAAAACTGTCCTGTGCCTTCTCTTTTGAGGCTACACACTTAGACATACACGCAACCTGAAAGGTTTTCGACTTACAACGTGTTGTTTAGGAAAAACAAGATAATTTCGCACGATGCGGGATTTCCTTAAAACGTGATTTTCTGAAAAATTTTGACGAAAGAAAATTCTCCTTTTGGTTCTCTTTAGATGCTACATGTTAAGACGTACACGCCACAACAATTCTTTTCGAGATACAACGTGTAGTTTTGGAGATACAAGCTAATTTTGTACGATGCGTTATTTCTTCTCGTAAAGAGTTTCCAATGCGTACGTATATGTCTTTAGTCTGCAAAACTGTATTTCCTTATGAAGTGGTATTCTTACATATCCTTTCGAGAGAAAACTGTCCTGTGCCTTCTCTTTTGAGGCTACACACTTAGACATACACGCAACATGAAAGCTTTTCGACTTACAACGTGTTGTTTAGGAAAAACAAGAAAATTTCGCACGATGCGGGATTTCCTTAAAACGTGATTTTCTGAAAAATTTTGACGAAAGAAAATTCTCCTTTTGGTTCTCTTTAGATGCTACATGTTAAGACGTACACGCCACAACAATTCTTTTCGAGATACAACGTGTAGTTTTGGAGATACAAGCTAATTTTGTACGATGCGTTATTTCTCCTCGTAAAGAGTTTCCAATGCGTACGTATATGTCTTTAGTCTGCAAAACTGTATTTCCTTATGAAGTGGTATTCTTACATATCCTTTCGAGAGAAAACTGTCCTGTGCCTTCTCTTTTGAGGCTACACACTTAGACATACACGCAACATGAAAGCTTTTCGACTTACAACGTGTTGTTTAGGAAAAACAAGATAATTTCGCACGATGCGGGATTTCCTTAAAACGTGATTTTCTGAAAAATTTTGACGAAAGAAAATTCTCCTTTTGGTTCTCTTTAGATGCTACACGTTAAGACGTACACGCCACAACAATTCTTTTCGAGATACAACGTGTAGTTTTGGAGATACAAGCTAATTTTGTACGATGCTTTATTTCTTCTCGTAAAGAGTTTCCAATGCGTACGTATATGTCTTTACTCTGCAAAACTGTATTTCCTTATGAAGTGGTATTCTTACATATCCTTTCGAGAGAAAACTGTCCTGTGCCTTCTCTTTTGAGGCTACACACTTAGACATACACGCAACATGAAAGCTTTTCGACTTACAACGTGTTGTTTAGGAAAAACAAGATAATTTCGCACGATGCGGGATTTCCTTAAAACGTGATTTTCTGAAAAATTTTGACGAAAGAAAATTCTCCTTTTGGTTCTCTTTAGATGCTACACGTTAAGACGTACACGCCACAACAATTCTTTTCGAGATACAACGTGTAGTTTTGGAGATACAAGCTAATTTTGTACTATGCGTTATTTCTTCTCGTAAAGAGTTTCCAATGCGTACTTATATGTCTTTACTCTGCAAAACTGTATTTCCTTATGAAGTGGTATTCTTACATATCCTTTCGAGAGAAAACTGTCCTGTGCCTTCTCTTTTGAGGCTACACACTTAGACATACACGCTACATGAAAGCTTTTCGACTTACAACGTGTTGTTTAGGAAAAACAAGATAATTTCGCACGATGCGGGATTTCCTTAAAACGTGATTTTCTGAAAAATTTTGACGAAAGAAAATTCTCCTTTTGGTTCTCTTTAGATGCTACATGTTAAGACGTACACGCCACAACAATTCTTTTCGAGATACAACGTGTAGTTTTGGAGATACAATCTAATTTTGTACGATGCGTTATTTCTTCTCGTAAAGAGTTTCCAATGCGTACGTATATGTCTTTACTCTGCAAAACTGTATTTCCTTATGAAGTGGTATTCTTACATATCCTTTCGAGAGAAAACTGTCCTCTGCCTTCTCTTTTGAGGCTACACACTTAGACATACTCGCAACATGAAAGCTTTTCGACTTACAACGTGTTGTTTAGGAAAAACAAGATAATTTCGCACGATGCGGGATTTCCTTAAAACGTGATTTTCTGAAAAATTTTGACGAAAGAAAATTCTCCTTTTGGTTCTCTTTAGATGCTACATGTTAAGACGTACACGCCACAACAATTCTTTTCGAGATACAACGTGTAGTTTTGGAGATACAAGCTAATTTTGTACGATGCGTTATTTCTTCTCGTAAAGAGTTTCCAATGCGTACGTATATGTCTTTACTCTGCAAAACTGTATTTCCTTATGAAGTGGAATTCTTACATATCCTTTCGAGAGAAAACTGTCCTGTGCCTTCTCTTTTGAGGCTACACACTTAGACATACACGCAACATGAAAGCTTTTCGACTTACAACGTGTTGTTTAGGAAAAACAAGATAATTTCGCACGATGCGGGATTTCCTTAAAACGTGATTTTCTGAAAAATTTTGACGAAAGAAAATTCTCCTTTTGGTTCTCTTTAGATGCTACATGTTAAGACGTACACGCCACAACAATTCTTTTCGAGATACAACGTGTAGTTTTGGAGATACAAGCTAATTTTGTACGATGCGTTATTTCTTCTCGTAAAGAGTTTCCAGTGCGTACGTATATGTCTTTAGTCTGCAAAACTGTATTTCCTTATGAAGTGGTATTCTTACATATCCTTTCGAGAGAAAACTGTCCTGTGCCTTCTCTTTTGAGGCTACACACTTAGACATACACGCAACCTGAAAGCTTTTCGACTTACAACGTGTTGTTTAGGAAAAACAAGATAATTTCGCACGATGCGGGATTTCCTTAAAACGTGATTTTCTGAAAAATTTTGACGAAAGAAAATTCTCCTTTTGGTTCTCTTTAGATGCTACATGTTAAGACGTACACGCCACAACAATTCTTTTCGAGATACAACGTGTAGTTTTGGAGATACAAGCTAATTTTGTACGATGCGTTATTTCTTCTCGTAAAGAGTTTCCAATGCGTACGTATATGTCTTTACTCTGCAAAACTGTATTTCCTTATGAAGTGGTATTCTTACATATCCTTTCGAGAGAAAACTGTCCTGTGCCTTCTCTTTTGAGGCTACACACTTAGACATACACGCAACATGAAAGCTTTTCGACTTACAACCTGTTGTTTAGGAAAAACAAGATAATTTCGCACGATGCGGGATTTCCTTAAAACGTGATTTTCTGAAAAATTTTGACGAAAGAAAATTCTCCTTTTGGTTCTCTTTAGATGCTACATGTTAAGACGTACACGCCACAACAATTCTTTTCGAGATACAACGTGTAGTTTTGGAGATACAAGCTAATTTTGTACTATGCGTTATTTCTTCTCGTAAAGAGTTTCCAATGCGTACGTATATGTCTTTACTCTGCAAAACTGTATTTCCTTATGAAGTGGTATTCTTACATATCCTTTCGAGAGAAAACTGTCCTGTGCCTTCTCTTTTGAGGCTACACACTTAGACATACACGCAACATGAAAGCTTTTCGACTTACAACGTGTTGTTTAGGAAAAACAAGATAATTTCGCACGATGCGGGATTTCCTTAAAACGTGATTTTCTGAAAAATTTTGAAGAAAGAAAATTCTCCTTTTGGTTCTCTTTAGATGCTACACGTTAAGACGTACACGCCGCAACAATTCTTTTCGAGATACAACGTGTAGTTTTGGAGATACAAGCTAATTTTGTACGATGCGTTATTTCTTCTCGTAAAGAGTTTCCAATGCGTACGTATATGTCTTTACTCTGCAAAACTGTATTTCCTTATGAAGTGGTATTCTTACATATCCTTTCGAGAGAAAACTGTCCTGTGCCTTCTCTTTTGAGGCTACACACTTAGACATACACGCAACATGAAAGCTTTTCGACTTACAACGTGTTGTTTAGGAAAAACAAGATAATTTCGCACGATGCGGGATTTCCTTAAAACGTGATTTTCTGAAAAATTTTGACGAAAGAAAATTCTCCTTTTGGTTCTCTTTAGATGCTACATGTTAAGACGTACACGCCACAACAATTCTTTTCGAGATACAACGTGTAGTTTTGGAGATACAAGCTAATTTTGTACGATGCGTTATTTCTTCTCGTAAAGAGTTTCCAATGCGTACGTATATGTCTTTAGTCTGCAAAACTGTATTTCCTTATGAAGTGGTATTCTTACATATCCTTTCGAGAGAAAACTGTCCTGTGCCTTCTCTTTTGAGGCTACACACTTAGACATACACGCAACATGAAAGCTTTTCGACTTACAACGTGTTGTTTAGGAAAAACAAGATAACTTCGCACGATGCAGGATTTCCTTAAAACGTGATTTTCTGAAAAATTTTGACGAAAGAAAATTCTCCTTTTGGTTCTCTTTAGATGCTACACGTTAAGACATACACGCCACAACAATTCTTTTCGAGATACAACATGTAGTTTTGGAGATACAAGCTAATTTTGTACTATGCGTTATTTCTTCTCGTAAAGAGTTTCCAATGCGTACGTATATGTCTTTACTCTGCAAAACTGTATTTCCTTATGAAGTGGTATTCTTACATATCCTTTCGAGAGAAAACTGTCCTGTGCCTTCTCTTTTGAGGCTACACACTTAGACATACACGCAACATGAAAGCTTTTCGACTTACAACGTGTTGTTTAGGAAAAACAAGATAATTTCGCATGATGCGGGATTTCCTTAAAACGTGATTTTCTGAAAAATTTTGACGAAAGAAAATTCTCCTTTTGGTTCTCTTTAGATGCTACATGTTAAGACGTACACGCCACAACAATTCTTTTCGAGATACAACGTGTAGTTTTGGAGATACAAGCTAATTTTGTACGATGCGTTATTTCTTCTCGTAAAGAGTTTCCAATGCGTACGTATATGTCTTTACTCTGCAAAACTGTATTTCCTTATGAAGTGGTATTCTTACATATCCTTTCGAGAGAAAACTGTCCTGTGCCTTCTCTTTTGAGGCTACACACTTAGACATACACGCAACATGAAAGCTTTTCGACTTACAACGTGTTGTTTAGGAAAAACAAGATAATTTCGCACGATGCGGGATTTCCTTAAAACGTGATTTTCTGAAAAATTTTGACGAAAGAAAATTCTCCTTTTGGTTCTCTTTAGATGCTACATGTTAAGACGTACACGCCACAACAATTCTTTTCGAGATACAACGTGTAATTTTGGAGATACAAGCTAATTTTGTACGATGCGTTATTTCTTCTCGTAAAGAGTTTCCAATGCGTACGTATATGTCTTTACTCTGCAAAACTGTATTTCCTTATGAAGTGGTATTCTTACATATCCTTTCGAGAGAAAACTGTCCTGTGCCTTCTCTTTTGAGGCTACACACTTAGACATACACGCAACATGAAAGCTTTTCGACTTACAACGTGTTGTTTAGGAAATACAAGATAATTTCGCACGATGCGGGATTTCCTTAAAACGTGATTTTCTGAAAAATTTTGACGAAAGAAAATTCTCCTTTTGGTTCTCTTTAGATGCTACATGTTAAGACGTACACGCCACAACAATTCTTTTCGAGATACAACGTGTAGTTTTGGAGATACAAGCTAATTTTGTACGATGCGTTATTTCTTCTCGTAAAGAGTTTCCAATGCGTACGTATATGTCTTTAGTCTGCAAAACTGTATTTCCTTATGAAGTGGTATTCTTACATATCCTTTCGAGAGAAAACTGTCCTGTGCCTTCTCTTTTGAGGCTACACACTTAGACATACACGCAACATGAAAGCTTTTCGACTTACAACGTGTTGTTTAGGAAAAACAAGATAACTTCGCACGAGGCAGGATTTCCTTAAAACGTGATTTTCTGAAAAATTTTGACGAAAGAAAATTCTCCTTTTGGTTCTCTTTAGATGCTACACGTTAAGACGTACACGCCACAACAATTCTTTTCGAGATACAACATGTAGTTTTGGAGATACAAGCTAATTTTGTACTATGCGTTATTTCCTCTCGTAAAGAGTTTCCAATGCGTACGTATATGTCTTTACTCTGCAAAACTGTATTTCCTTATGAAGTGGTATTCTTACATATCCTTTCGAGAGAAAACTGTCCTGTGCCTTCTCTTTTGAGGCTACACACTTAGACATACACGCAACATGAAAGCTTTTCGACTTACAACGTGTTGTTTAGGAAAAACAAGATAATTTCGCATGATGCGGGATTTCCTTAAAACGTGATTTTCTGAAAAATTTTGACGAAAGAAAATTCTCCTTTTGGTTCTCTTTAGATGCTACATGTTAAGACGTACACGCCACAACAATTCTTTTCGAGATACAACGTGTAGTTTTGGAGATACAAGCTAATTTTGTACGATGCATTATTTCTTCTCGTAAAGAGTTTCCAATGCGTACGTATATGTCTTTACTCTGCAAAACTGTATTTCCTTATGAAGTGGTATTCTTACATATCCTTTCGAGAGAAAACTGTCCTGTGCCTTCTCTTTTGAGGCTACACACTTAGACATACACGCAACATGAAAGCTTTTCGACTTACAACGTGTTGTTTAGGAAAAACAAGATAATTTCGCACGATGCGGGATTTCCTTAAAACGTGATTTTCTGAAAAATTTTGACGAAAGAAAATTCTCCTTTTGGTTCTCTTTAGATGCTACATGTTAAGACGTACACGCCACAACAATTCTTTTCGAGATACAACGTGTAGTTTTGGAGATAAAAGCTAATTTTGTACGATGCGTTAATTGTTCTCGTAAAGAGTTTCCAATGCGTACGTATAAGTCTTTACTCTGCAAAACTGTATTTCCTTATGAAGTGGTATTCTTACATATCCTTTCGAGAGAAAACTTTCCTGTGCCTTCTCTTTTGAGGCTACACACTTAGACATACACGCAACATGAAAGCTTTTCGACTTACAACGTGTTGTTTAGGAAAAACAAGATAATTTCGCACGATGCGGGATTTCCTTAAAACGTGATTTTCTGAAAAATTTTGACGAAAGAAAATTCTCCTTTTGGTTCTCTTTAGATGCTACATGTTAAGACGTACACGCCACAACAATTCTTTTCGAGATACAACGTGTAGTTTTGGAGATACAAGCTAATTTTGTACGATGCGTTATTTCTTCTCGTAAAGAGTTTCCAGTGCGTATGTATATGTCTTTACTCTGCAAAACTGTATTTCCTTATGAAGTGGTATTCTTACATATCCTTTCGAGAGAAAACTGTCCTGTGCCTTCTCTTTTGAGGCTACACACTTAGACATACACGCAACATGAAAGCTTTTCGACTTACAACGTGTTGTTTAGGAAAAACAAGATAATTTCGCACGATGCGGGATTTCCTTAAAACGTGATTTTCTGAAAAATTTTGACGAAAGAAAATTCTCCTTTTGGTTCTCTTTAGATGCTACATGTTAAGACGTACACGCCACAACAATTCTTTTCGAGATACAACGTGTAGTTTTGGAGATACAAGCTAATTTTGTACGATGCGTTATTTCTTCTCGTAAAGAGTTTCCAATGCGTACGTATATGTCTTTACTCTGCAAAACTGTATTTCCTTATGAAGTGGTATTCTTACATATCCTTTCGAGAGAAAACTGTCCTGTGCCTTCTCTTTTGAGGCTACACACTTAGACATACACGCAACATGAAAGCTTTTCGACTTACAACGTGTTGTTTAGGAAAAACAAGATAATTTTGCACGATGCGGGATTTCCTTAAAACGTGATTTTCTGAAAAATTTTGACGAAAGAAAATTCTCCTTTTGGTTCTCTTTAGATGCTACATGTTGAGACGTACACGCCACAACAATTCTTTTCGAGATACAACGTGTAGTTTTGGAGATACAAGCTAATTTTGTACGATGCGTTATTTCTTCTCGTAAAGAGTTTCCAATGCGTACGTATATGTCTTTACTCTGCAAAACTGTATTTCCTTATGAAGTGGTATTCTTACATATCCTTTCGAGAGAAAACTGTCCTGTGCCTTCTCTTTTGAGGCTATACACTTAGACATACACGCAACATGAAAGCTTTTCGACTTACAACGTGTTGTTTAGGAAAAACAAGATAATTTCGCACGATGCGGGATTTCCTTAAAACGTGATTTTCTGAAAAATTTTGACGAAAGAAAATTCTCCTTTTGGTTCTCTTTAGATGCTACATGTTAAGACGTACACGCCACAACAATTCTTTTCGAGATACAACGTGTAGTTTTGGAGATACAAGCTAATTTTGTACGATGCGTTATTTCTTCTCGTAAAGAGTTTCCAATGCGTACGTATATGTCTTTACTCTGCAAAACTGTATTTCCTTATGAAGTGGTATTCTTACATATCCTTTCGAGAGAAAACTGTCCTGTGCCTTCTCTTTTGAGGCTACACACTTAGACATACACGCAACCTGAAAGGTTTTCGACTTACAACGTGTTGTTTAGGAAAAACAAGATAATTTCGCACGATGCGGGATTTCCTTAAAACGTGATTTTCTGAAAAATTTTGACGAAAGAAAATTCTCCTTTTGGTTCTCTTTAGATGCTACATGTTAAGACGTACACGCCACAACAATTCTTTTCGAGATACAACGTGTAGTTTTGGAGATACAAGCTAATTTTGTACGATGCGTTATTTCTTCTCGTAAAGAGTTTCCAATGCGTACGTATATGTCTTTAGTCTGCAAAACTGTATTTCCTTATGAAGTGGTATTCTTACATATCCTTTCGAGAGAAAACTGTCCTGTGCCTTCTCTTTTGAGGCTACACACTTAGACATACACGCAACATGAAAGCTTTTCGACTTACAACGTGTTGTTTAGGAAAAACAAGATAATTTCGCACGATGCGGGATTTCCTTAAAACGTGATTTTCTGAAAAATTTTGACGAAAGAAAATTCTCCTTTTGGTTCTCTTTAGATGCTACACGTTAAGACGTACACGCCACAACAATTCTTTTCGAGATACAACGTGTAGTTTTGGAGATACAAGCTAATTTTGTACGATGCGTTATTTCTTCTCGTAAAGAGTTTCCAATGCGTACGTATATGTCTTTACTCTGCAAAACTGTATTTCCTTATGAAGTGGTATTCTTACATATCCTTTCGAGAGAAAACTGTCCTGTGCCTTCTCTTTTGAGGCTACACACTTAGACATACACGCAACATGAAAGCTTTTCGACTTACAACGTGTTGTTTAGGAAAAACAAGATAATTTCGCACGATGCGGGATTTCCTTAAAACGTGATTTTCTGAAAAATTTTGACGAAAGAAAATTCTCCTTTTGGTTCTCTTTAGATGCTACATGTTAAGACGTACACGCCACAACAATTCTTTTCGAGATACAACGTGTAGTTTTGGAGATACAAGCTAATTTTGTACGATGCTTTATTTCTTCTCGTAAAGAGTTTCCAATGCGTACGTATATGTCTTTAGTCTGCAAAACTGTATTTCCTTATGAAGTGGTATTCTTACATATCCTTTCGAGAGAAAACTGTCCTGTGCCTTCTCTTTTGAGGCTACACACTTAGACATACACGCAACATGAAAGCTTTTCGACTTACAACGTGTTGTTTAGGAAAAACAAGATAATTTCGCACGATGCGGGATTTCCTTAAAACGTGATTTTCTGAAAAATTTTGACGAAAGAAAATTCTCCTTTTGGTTCTCTTTAAATGCTACACGTTAAGACGTACACGCCACAACAATTCTTTTCGAGATACAACGTGTAGTTTTGGAGATACAAGCTAATTTTGTACGATGCGTTATTTCTTCTCGTAAAGAGTTTCCAATGCGTACGTATATGTCTTTACTCTGCAAAACTGTATTTCCTTATGAAGTGGTATTCTTACATATCCTTTCGAGAGAAAACTGTCCTGTGCCTTCTCTTTTGAGGCTACACACTTAGACATACTCGCAACATGAAAGCTTTTCGACTTACAACGTGTTGTTTAGGAAAAACAAGATAATTTCGCACGATGCGGGATTTCCTTAAAACGTGATTTTCTGAAAAATTTTGACGAAAGAAAATTCTCCTTTTGGTTCTCTTTAGATGCTACATGTTAAGACGTACACGCCACAACAATTCTTTTCGAGATACAACGTGTAGTTTTGGAGATACAAGCTAATTTTGTACGATGCGTTATTTCTTCTCGTAAAGAGTTTCCAATGCGTACGTATATGTCTTTACTCTGCAAAACTGTATTTCCTTATGAAGTGGAATTCTTACATATCCTTTCGAGAGAAAACTGTCCTGTGCCTTCTCTTTTGAGGCTACACACTTAGACATACACGCAACATGAAAGCTTTTCGACTTACAACGTGTTGTTTAGGAAAAACAAGATAATTTCGCACGATGCGGGATTTCGTTAAAACGTGATTTTCTGAAAAATTTTGAGGAAGAAAATTCTCCTTTTGTTTCTCTTTAGATGCTACATGTTAAGACGTACACGCCACAACAATTCTTTTCGAGATACAACGTGTAGTTTTGGAGATACAAGCTAATTTTGTACGATGCGTTATTTCTTCTCGTAAAGAGTTTCCAGTGCGTACGTATATGTCTTTACTCTGCAAAACTGTATTTCCTTATGAAGTGGTATTCTTACATATCCTTTCGAGAGAAAACTGTCCTGTGCCTTCTCTTTTGAGGCTACACACTTAGACATACACGCAACCTGAAAGCTTTTCGACTTACAACGTGTTGTTTAGGAAAAACAAGATAATTTCGCACGATGCGGGATTTCCTTAAAACGTGATTTTCTGAAAAATTTTGACGAAAGAAAATTCTCCTTTTGGTTCTCTTTAGATGCTACATGTTACGACGTACACGCCACAACAATTCTTTTCGAGATACAACGTGTAGTTTTGGAGATACAAGCTAATTTTGTACGATGCGTTATTTCTTCTCGTAAAGAGTTTCCAATGCGTACGTATATGTCTTTAGTCTGCAAAACTGTATTTCCTTATGAAGTGGTATTCTTACATATCCTTTCGAGAGAAAACTGTCCTGTGCCTTCTCTTTTGAGGCTACACACTTAGACATACACGCAACATGAAAGCTTTTCGACTTACAACGTGTTGTTTAGGAAAAACAAGATAATTTCGCACGATGCGGGATTTCCTTAAAACGTGATTTTCTGAAAAATTTTGACGAAAGAAAATTCTCCTTTTGGTTCTCTTTAGATGCTACACGTTAAGACGTACACGCCACAACAATTCTT
The DNA here is from genome assembly GCF_947179515.1 of Apodemus sylvaticus. NCBI lineage: Eukaryota > Metazoa > Chordata > Mammalia > Rodentia > Muridae > Apodemus > Apodemus sylvaticus. Next base: position 132,728 of record NW_026263287.1, read on the forward strand.
TTCGAGATACAACGTGTAGTTTTGGAGATACAAGCTAATTTTGTACGATGCGTTATTTCTTCTCGTAAAGAGTTTCCAATGCGTACGTATATGTCTTTACTCTGCAAAACTGTATTTCCTTATGAAGTGGTATTCTTACATATCCTTTCGAGAGAAAACTGTCCTGTGCCTTCTCTTTTGAGGCTACACACTTAGACATACACGCAACATGAAAGCTTTTCGACTTACAACGTGTTGTTTAGGAAAAACAAGATAATTTCGCACGATGCGGGATTTCCTTAAAACGTGATTTTCTGAAAAATTTTGACGAAAGAAAATTCTCCTTTTGGTTCTCTTTAGATGCTACATGTTAAGACGTACACGCCACAACAATTCTTTTCGAGATACAACGTGTAGTTTTGGAGATACAAGCTAATTTTGTACGATGCTTTATTTCTTCTCGTAAAGAGTTTCCAATGCGTACGTATATGTCTTTAGTCTGCAAAACTGTATTTCCTTATGAAGTGGTATTCTTACATATCCTTTCGAGAGAAAACTGTCCTGTGCCTTCTCTTTTGAGGCTACACACTTAGACATACACGCAACATGAAAGCTTTTCGACTTACAACGTGTTGTTTAGGAAAAACAAGATAATTTCGCACGATGCGGGATTTCCTTAAAACGTGATTTTCTGAAAAATTTTGACGAAAGAAAATTCTCCTTTTGGTTCTCTTTAAATGCTACACGTTAAGACGTACACGCCACAACAATTCTTTTCGAGATACAACGTGTAGTTTTGGAGATACAAGCTAATTTTGTACGATGCGTTATTTCTTCTCGTAAAGAGTTTCCAATGCGTACGTATATGTCTTTACTCTGCAAAACTGTATTTCCTTATGAAGTGGTATTCTTACATATCCTTTCGAGAGAAAACTGTCCTGTGCCTTCTCTTTTGAGGCTACACACTTAGACATACACGCTACATGAAAGCTTTTCGACTTACAACGTGTTGTTTAGGAAAAACAAGATAATTTCGCACGATGCGGGATCCTTAAAACGTGATTTTCTGAAAAATTTTGACGAAAGAAAATTCTCCTTTTGGTTCTCTTTAGATGCTACATGTTAAGACGTACACGCCACAACAATTCTTTTCGAGATACAACGTGTAGTTTTGGAGATACAAGCTAATTTTGTACGATGCGTTATTTCTTCTCGTAAAGAGTTTCCATTGCGTACGTATATGTCTTTACTCTGCAAAACTGTATTTCCTTATGAAGTGGTATTCTTACATATCCTTTCGAGAGAAAACTGTCCTGTGCCTTCTCTTTTGAGGCTACACACTTAGACATACTCGCAACATGAAAGCTTTTCGACTTACAACGTGTTGTTTAGGAAAAACAAGATAATTTCGCACGATGCGGGATTTCCTTAAAACGTGATTTTCTGAAAAATTTTGACGAAAGAAAATTCTCCTTTTGGTTCTCTTTAGATGCTACATGTTAAGACGTACACGCCACAACAATTCTTTTCGAGATACAACGTGTAGTTTTGGAGATACAAGCTAATTTTGTACGATGCGTTATTTCTTCTCGTAAAGAGTTTCCAATGCGTACGTATATGTCTTTACTCTGCAAAACTGTATTTCCTTATGAAGTGGTATTCTTACATATCCTTTCGAGAGAAAACTGTCCTGTGCCTTCTCTTTTGAGGCTACACACTTAGACATACACGCAACATGAAAGCTTTTCGACTTACAACGTGTTGTTTAGGAAAAACAAGATAATTTCGCAGGATGCGGGATTTCCTTAAAACGTGATTTTCTGAAAAATTTTGACGAAAGAAAATTCTCCTTTTGGTTCTCTTTAGATGCTACATGTTAAGACGTACACGCCACAACAATTCTTTTCGAGATACAACGTGTAGTTTTGGAGATACAAGCTAATTTTGTACGATGCTTTATTTCTTCTCGTAAAGAGTTTCCAATGCGTACGTATATGTCTTTACTCTGCAAAACTGTATTTCCTTATGAAGTGGTATTCTTACATATCCTTTCGAGAGAAAACTGTCCTGTGCCTTCTCTTTTGAGGCTACACACTTAGACATACACGCAACATGAAAGCTTTTCGACTTACAACGTGTTGTTTAGGAAAAACAAGATAATTTCGCACGATGCGGGATTTCCTTAAAACGTGATTTTCTGAAAAATTTTGACGAAAGAAAATTCTCCTTTTGGTTCTCTTTAGATGCTACATGTTAAGACGTACACGCCACAACAATTCTTTTCGAGATACAACGTGTAGTTTTGGAGATACAAGCTAATTTTGTACGATGCGTTATTTCTTCTCATAAAGAGTTTCCAATGCGTACGTATATGTCTTTACTCTGCAAAACTGTATTTCCTTATGAAGTGGTATTCTTACATATCCTTTCGAGAGAAAACTGTCCTGTGCCTTCTCTTTTGAGGCTACACACTTAGACATACACGCAACATGAAAGCTTTTCGACTTACAACGTGTTGTTTAGGAAAAACAAGATAATTTCGCACGACGCGGGATTTCCTTAAAACGTGATTTTCTGAAAAATTTTGACGAAAGAAAATTCTCCTTTTGGTTCTCTTTAGATGCTACATGTTAAGACGTACACGCCACAACAATTCTTTTCGAGATACAACGTGTAGTTTTGGAGATACAAGCTAATTTTGTACGATGCGTTATTTCTTCTCGTAAAGAGTTTCCAATGCGTACGTATATGTCTTTACTCTGCAAAACTGTATTTCCTTATGAAGTGGTATTCTTACATATCCTTTCGAGAGAAAACTGTCCTGTGCCTTCTCTTTTGAGGCTACACACTTAGACATACACGCAACATGAAAGCTTTTCGACTTACAACGTGTTGTTTAGGAAAAACAAGATAATTTCGCAGGATGCGGGATTTCCTTAAAACGTGATTTTCTGAAAAATTTTGACGAAAGAAAATTCTCCTTTTGGTTCTCTTTAGATGCTACATGTTAAGACGTACACGCCACAACAATTCTTTTCGAGATACAACGTGTAGTTTTGGAGATACAAGCTAATTTTGTACTCTACGTTATTTCTTCTCGTAAAGAGTTTCCAATGCGTACGTATATGTCTTTACTCTGCAAAACTGTATTTCCTTATGAAGTGGTATTCTTACATATCCTTTCGAGAGAAAACTGTCCTGTGCCTTCTCTTTTGAGGCTACACACTTAGACATACACGCAACATGAAAGCTTTTCAACTTACAACGTGTTGTTTAGGAAAAACAAGATAATTTCGCACGATGCGGGATTTCCTTAAAACGTGATTTTCTGAAAAATTTTGACGAAAGAAAATTCTCCTTTTGGTTCTCTTTAGATGCTACATGTTAAGACGTACACGCCACAACAATTCTTTTCGAGATACAACGTGTAGTTTTGGAGATACAAGCTAATTTTGTACAATGCATTATTTCTTCTCGTAAAGAGTTTCCAGTGCGTACGTATATGTCTTTACTCTGCAAAACTGTATTTCCTTATGAAGTGGTATTCTTACATATCCTTTCGAGAGAAAACTGTCCTGTGCCTTCTCTTTTGAGGCTACACACTTAGACATACACGCAACCTGAAAGCTTTTCGACTTACAACGTGTTGTTTAGGAAAAACAAGATAATTTCGCAGGATGCGGGATTTCCTTAAAACGTGATTTTCTGAAAAATTTTGACGAAAGAAAATTCTCCTTTTGGTTCTCTTTAGATGCTACATGTTAAGACGTACACGCCACAACAATTCTTTTCGAGATACAACGTGTAGTTTTGGAGATACTAGCTAATTTTGTACGATGCGTTATTTCTTCTCGTAAAGAGTTTCCAATGCGTACGTATATGTCTTTACTCTGCAAAACTGTATTTCCTTATGAAGTGGTATTCTTACATATCCTTTCGAGAGAAAACTGTCCTGTGCCTTCTCTTTTGAGGCTACACACTTAGACATACACGCTACATGAAAGCTTTTCGACTTACAACGTGTTGTTTAGGAAAAACAAGATAATTTCGCACGATGCGGGATTTCCTTAAAACGTGATTTTCTGAAAAATTTTGACGAAAGAAAATTCTCCTTTTGGTTCTCTTTAGATGCTACATGTTAAGACGTACACGCCACAACAATTCTTTTCGAGATACAACGTGTAGTTTTGGAGATACAAGCTAATTTTGTACGATGCGTTATTTCTTCTCGTAAAGAGTTTCCAATGCGTACGTATATGTCTTTACTCTGCAAAACTGTATTTCCTTATGAAGTGGTATTCTTACATATCCTTTCGAGAGAAAACTGTCCTGTGCCTTCTCTTTTGAGGCTACACACTTAGACATACACGCAACATGAAAGCTTTTCGACTTACAACGTGTTGTTTAGGAAAAACAAGATAATTTCGCACGATGCGGGATTTCCTTAAAACGTGATTTTCTGAAAAATTTTGACGAAAGAAAATTCTCCTTTTGGTTCTCTTTAGATGCTACATGTTAAGACGTACACGCCACAACAATTCTTTTCGAGATACAACGTGTAGTTTTGGAGATACAAGCTAATTTTGTACGATGCGTTATTTCTTCTCGTAAAGAGTTTCCAATGCGTACGTATATGTCTTTACTCTGCAAAACTGTATTTCCTTATGAAGTGGAATTCTTACATATCCTTTCGAGAGAAAACTGTCCTGTGCCTTCTCTTTTGAGGCTACACACTTAGACATACACGCAACATGAAAGCTTTTCGACTTACAACGTGTTGTTTAGGAAAAACAAGATAATTTCGCACGATGCGGGATTTCCTTAAAACGTGATTTTCTGAAAAATTTTGACGAAAGAAAATTCTCCTTTTGGTTCTCTTTAGATGCTACATGTTAAGACGTACACGCCACAACAATTCTTTTCGAGATACAACGTGTAGTTTTGGAGATAAAAGCTAATTTTGTACGATGCGTTATTTCTTCTCGTAAAGAGTTTCCAGTGCGTACGTATATGTCTTTACTCTGCAAAACTGTATTTCCTTATGAAGTGGTATTCTTACATATCCTTTCGAGAGAAAACTGTCCTGTGCCTTCTCTTTTGAGGCTGCACACTTAGACATACACGCAACCTGAAAGCTTTTCGACTTACAACGTGTTGTTTAGGAAAAACAAGATAATTTCGCACGACGCGGGATTTCCTTAAAACGTGATTTTCTGAAAAATTTTGACGAAAGAAAATTCTCCTTTTGGTTCTCTTTAGATGCTACATGTTAAGACGTACACGCCACAACAATTCTTTTCGAGATACAACGTGTAGTTTTGGAGATACAAGCTAATTTTGTACGATGCGTTATTTCTTCTCGTAAAGAGTTTCCAATGCGTACGTATATGTCTTTACTCTGCAAAACTGTATTTCCTTATGAAGTGGTATTCTTACATATCCTTTCGAGAGAAAACTGTCCTGTGCCTTCTCTTTTGAGGCTACACACTTAGACATACACGCAACATGAAAGCTTTTCAACTTACAACGTGTTGTTTAGGAAAAACAAGATAATTTCGCACGATGCGGGATTTCCTTAAAACGTGATTTTCTGAAAAATTTTGACGAAAGAAAATTCTCCTTTTGGTTCTCTTTAGATGCTACATGTTAAGACGTACACGCCACAACAATTCTTTTCGAGATACAACGTGTAGTTTTGGAGATACAAGCTAATTTTGTACAATGCATTATTTCTTCTCGTAAAGAGTTTCCAGTGCGTACGTATATGTCTTTACTCTGCAAAACTGTATTTCCTTATGAAGTGGTATTCTTACATATCCTTTCGAGAGAAAACTGTCCTGTGCCTTCTCTTTTGAGGCTACACACTTAGACATACACGCAACCTGAAAGCTTTTCGACTTACAACGTGTTGTTTAGGAAAAACAAGATAATTTCGCAGGATGCGGGATTTCCTTAAAACGTGATTTTCTGAAAAATTTTGACGAAAGAAAATTCTCCTTTTGGTTCTCTTTAGATGCTACATGTTAAGACGTACACGCCACAACAATTCTTTTCGAGATACAACGTGTAGTTTTGGAGATACTAGCTAATTTTGTACGATGCGTTATTTCTTCTCGTAAAGAGTTTCCAATGCGTACGTATATGTCTTTACTCTGCAAAACTGTATTTCCTTATGAAGTGGTATTCTTACATATCCTTTCGAGAGAAAACTGTCCTGTGCCTTCTCTTTTGAGGCTACACACTTAGACATACACGCAACATGAAAGCTTTTCAACTTACAACGTGTTGTTTAGGAAAAACAAGATAATTTCGCACGATGCGGGATTTCCTTAAAACGTGATTTTCTGAAAAATTTTGACGAAAGAAAATTCTCCTTTTGGTTCTCTTTAGATGCTACATGTTAAGACGTACACGCCACAACAATTCTTTTCGAGATACAACGTGTAGTTTTGGAGATACAAGCTAATTTTGTACAATGCATTATTTCTTCTCGTAAAGAGTTTCCAGTGCGTACGTATATGTCTTTACTCTGCAAAACTGTATTTCCTTATGAAGTGGTATTCTTACATATCCTTTCGAGAGAAAACTGTCCTGTGCCTTCTCTTTTGAGGCTACACACTTAGACATACACGCAACCTGAAAGCTTTTCGACTTACAACGTGTTGTTTAGGAAAAACAAGATAATTTCGCAGGATGCGGGATTTCCTTAAAACGTGATTTTCTGAAAAATTTTGACGAAAGAAAATTCTCCTTTTGGTTCTCTTTAGATGCTACATGTTAAGACGTACACGCCACAACAATTCTTTTCGAGATACAACGTGTAGTTTTGGAGATACTAGCTAATTTTGTACGATGCGTTATTTCTTCTCGTAAAGAGTTTCCAATGCGTACGTATATGTCTTTACTCTGCAAAACTGTATTTCCTTATGAAGTGGTATTCTTACATATCCTTTCGAGAGAAAACTGTCCTGTGCCTTCTCTTTTGAGGCTACACACTTAGACATACACGCTACATGAAAGCTTTTCGACTTACAACGTGTTGTTTAGGAAAAACAAGATAATTTCGCACGATGCGGGATTTCCTTAAAACGTGATTTTCTGAAAAATTTTGACGAAAGAAAATTCTCCTTTTGGTTCTCTTTAGATGCTACATGTTAAGACGTACACGCCACAACAATTCTTTTCGAGATACAACGTGTAGTTTTGGAGATACAAGCTAATTTTGTACGATGCGTTATTTCTTCTCGTAAAGAGTTTCCAATGCGTACGTATATGTCTTTACTCTGCAAAACTGTATTTCCTTATGAAGTGGTATTCTTACATATCCTTTCGAGAGAAAACTGTCCTGTGCCTTCTCTTTTGAGGCTACACACTTAGACATACACGCAACATGAAAGCTTTTCGACTTACAACGTGTTGTTTAGGAAAAACAAGATAATTTCGCACGATGCGGGATTTCCTTAAAACGTGATTTTCTGAAAAATTTTGACGAAAGAAAATTCTCCTTTTGGTTCTCTTTAGATGCTACATGTTAAGACGTACACGCCACAACAATTCTTTTCGAGATACAACGTGTAGTTTTGGAGATACAAGCTAATTTTGTACGATGCGTTATTTCTTCTCGTAAAGAGTTTCCAATGCGTACGTATATGTCTTTACTCTGCAAAACTGTATTTCCTTATGAAGTGGAATTCTTACATATCCTTTCGAGAGAAAACTGTCCTGTGCCTTCTCTTTTGAGGCTACACACTTAGACATACACGCAACATGAAAGCTTTTCGACTTACAACGTGTTGTTTAGGAAAAACAAGATAATTTCGCACGATGCGGGATTTCCTTAAAACGTGATTTTCTGAAAAAGTTTGACGAAAGAAAATTCTCCTTTTGGTTCTCTTTAGATGCTACATGTTAAGACGTACACGCCACAACAATTCTTTTCGAGATACAACGTGTAGTTTTGGAGATACAAGCTAATTTTGTACGATGCGTTATTTCTTCTCGTAAAGAGTTTCCAATGCGTACGTATATGTCTTTACTCTGCAAAACTGTATTTCCTTATGAAGTGGTATTCTTACATATCCTTTCGAGAGAAAACTGTCCTGTGCCTTCTCTTTTGAGGCTACACACTTAGACATACACGCAACATGAAAGCTTTTCGACTTACAACGTGTTGTTTAGGAAAAACAAGATAATTTCGCACGATGCGGGATTTCCTTAAAACGTGATTTTCTGAAAAATTTTGACGAAAGAAAATTCTCCTTTTGGTTCTCTTTAGATGCTACATGTTAAGACGTACACGCCACAACAATTCTTTTCGAGATACAACGTGTAGTTTTGGAGATACAAGCTAATTTTGTACGATGCGTTATTTCTTCTCGTAAAGAGTTTCCAATGCGTACGTATATGTCTTTACTCTGCAAATCTGTATTTCCTTATGAAGTGGTATTCTTACATATCCTTTCGAGAGAAAACTGTCCGGTGCCTTCTCTTTTGAGGCTACACACGTAGACATACACGCAACATGAAAGCTTTTCGACTTACAACGTGTTGTTTAGGAAAAACAAGATAATTTCGCACGATGCGGGATTTCCTTAAAACGTGATTTTCTGAAAAATTTTGACGAAAGAAAATTCTCCTTTTGGTTCTCTTTAGATGCTACACGTTAAGACGTACACGCCACAACAATTCTTTTCGAGATACAACGTGTAGTTTTGGAGATACAAGCTAATTTTGTACGATGCGTTATTTCTTCTCGTAAAGAGTTTCCAATGCGTACGTATATGTCTTTACTCTGCAAAACTGTATTTCCTTATGAAGTGGTATTCTTACATATCCTTTCGAGAGAAAACTGTCCTGTGCCTTCTCTTTTGAGGCTACACACTTAGACATACACGCAACATGAAAGCTTTTCGACTTACAACGTGTTGTTTAGGAAAAACAAGATAATTTCGCACGATGCGGGATTTCCTTAAAACGTGATTTTCTGAAAAATTTTGACGAAAGAAAATTCTCCTTTTGGTTCTCTTTAGATGCTACACGTTAAGACGTACACGCCACAACAATTCTTTTCGAGATACAACGTGTAGTTTTGGAGATACAAGCTAATTTTGTACGATGCGTTATTTCTTCTCGTAAAGAGTTTCCAATGCGTACGTATATGTCTTCACTCTGCAAAACTGTATTTCCTTATGAAGTGGTATTCTTACATATCCTTTCGAGAGAAAACTGTCCTGTGCCTTCTCTTTTGAGGCTACACACTTAGACATACACGCAACATGAAAGCTTTTCGACTTACAACGTGTTGTTTAGGAAAAACAAGATAATTTCGCACGATGCGGGATTTCCTTAAAACGTGATTTTCTGAAAAATTTTGACGAAAGAAAATTCTCCTTTTGGTTCTCTTTAGATGCTACACGTTAAGACGTACACGCCACAACAATTCTTTTCGAGATACAACGTGTAGTTTTGGAGATACAAGCTAATTTTGTACTATGCGTTATTTCTTCTCGTAAAGAGTTTCCAATGCGTACGTATATGTCTTTACTCTGCAAAACTGTATTTCCTTATGAAGTGGTATTCTTACATATCCTTTCGAGAGAAAACTGTCCTGTGCCTTCTCTTTTGAGGCTACACACTTAGACATACACGCTACATGAAAGCTTTTCGACTTACAACGTGTTGTTTAGGAAAAACAAGATAATTTCGCACGATGCGGGATTTCCTTAAAACGTGATTTTCTGAAAAATTTTGACGAAAGAAAATTCTCCTTTTGGTTCTCTTTAGATGCTACATGTTAAGACGTACACGCCACAACAATTCTTTTCGAGATACAACGTGTAGTTTTGGAGATACAAGCTAATTTTGTACGATGCGTTATTTCTTCTCGTAAAGAGTTTCCAATGCGTACGTATATGTCTTTACTCTGCAAAACTGTATTTCCTTATGAAGTGGTATTCTTACATATCCTTTCGAGAGAAAACTGTCCTGTGCCTTCTCTTTTGAGGCTACACACTTAGACATATACGCAACATGAAAGCTTTTCGACTTACAACGTGTTGTTTAGGAAAAACAAGATAATTTCGCACGATGCGGGATTTCCTTAAAACGTGATTTTCTGAAAAATTTTGACGAAAGAAAATTCTCCTTTTGGTTCTCTTTAGATGCTACATGTTAAGACGTACACGCCACAACAATTCTTTTCGAGATACAACGTGTAGTTTTGGAGATACAAGCTAATTTTGTACGATGCGTTATTTCTTCTCGTAAAGAGTTTCCAATGCGTACGTATAGGTCTTTACTCTGCAAAACTGTATTTCCTTATGAAGTGGAATTCTTACATATCCTTTCGAGAGAAAACTGTCCTGTGCCTTCTCTTTTGAGGCTACACACTTAGACATACACGCAACATGAAAGCTTTTCGACTTACAACGTGTTGTTTAGGAAAAACAAGATAATTTCGCACGATGCGGGATTTCCTTAAAACGTGATTTTCTGAAAAATTTTGACGAAAGAAAATTCTCCTTTTGGTTCTCTTTAGATGCTACATGTTAAGACGTACACGCCACAACAATTCTTTTCGAGATACAACGTGTAGTTTTGGAGATACAAGCTAATTTTGTACGATGCGTTATTTCTTCTCCTAAAGAGTTTCCAGTGCGTACGTATATGTCTTTACTCTGCAAAACTGTATTTCCTTATGAAGTGGTATTCTTACATATCCTTTCGAGAGAAAACTGTCCTGTGCCTTCTCTTTTGAGGCTACACACTTAGACATACACGCAACCTGAAAGCTTTTCGACTTACAACGTGTTGTTTAGGAAAAACAAGATAATTTCGCACGATGCGGGATTTCCTTAAAACGTGATTTTCTGAAAAATTTTGACGAAAGAAAATTCTCCTTTTGGTTCTCTTTAGATGCTACATGTTAAGACGTACACGCCACAACAATTCTTTTCGAGATACAACGTGTAGTTTTGGAGATACAAGCTAATTTTGTACGATGCGTTATTTCTTCTCGTAAAGAGTTTCCAATGCGTACGTATATGTCTTTACTCTGCAAAACTGTATTTCCTTATGAAGTGGTATTCTTACATATCCTTTCGAGAGAAAACTGTCCTGTGCCTTCTCTTTTGAGGCTACACACTTAGACATACACGCAACATGAAAGCTTTTCGACTTACAACGTGTTGTTTAGGAAAAACAAGATAATTTCGCACGATGCGGGATTTCCTTAAAACGTGATTTTCTGAAAAATTTTGACGAAAGAAAATTCTCCTTTTGGTTCTCTTTAGATGCTACATGTTAAGACGTACACGCCACAACAATTCTTTTCGAGATACAACGTGTAGTTTTGGAGATACAAGCTAATTTTGTACGATGCGTTATTTCTTCTCGTAAAGAGTTTCCAATGCGTACGTATATGTCTTTACTCTGCAAAACTGTATTTCCTTATGAAGTGGTATTCTTACATATCCTTTCGAGAGAAAACTGTCCTGTGCCTTCTCTTTTGAGGCTACACACTTAGACATACACGCAACATGAAAGCTTTTCGACTTACAACGTGTTGTTTAGGAAAAACAAGATAATTTCGCACGATGCGGGATTTCCTTAAAACGTGATTTTCTGAAAAATTTTGACGAAAGAAAATTCTCCTTTTGGTTCTCTTTAGATGCTACATGTTAAGACGTACACGCCACAACAATTCTTTTCGAGATACAACGTGTAGTTTTGGAGATACAAGCTAATTTTGTACGATGCGTTATTTCTTCTCGTAAAGAGTTTCCAATGCGTACGTATATGTCTTTACTCTGCAAAACTGTATTTCCTTATGAAGTGGTATTCTTACATATCCTTTCGAGAGAAAACTGTCCTGTGCCTTCTCTTTTGAGGCTACACACTTAGACATACACGCAACATGAAAGCTTTTCGACTTACAACGTGTTCTTTAGGAAAAACAAGATAATTTCGCACGACGCGGGATTTCCTTAAAACGTGATTTTCTGAAAAATTTTGACGAAAGAAAATTCTCCTTTTGGTTCTCTTTAGATGCTACATGTTAAGACGTACACGCCACAACAATTCTTTTCGAGATACAACGTGTAGTTTTGGAGATACAAGCTAATTTTGTACGATGCGTTATTTCTTCTCGTAAAGAGTTTCCAATGCGTACGTATATGTCTTTACTCTGCAAAACTGTATTTCCTTATGAAGTGGTATTCTTACATATCCTTTCGAGAGAAAACTGTCCTGTGCCTTCTCTTTTGAGGCTACACACTTAGACATACACGCAACATGAAAGCTTTTCGACTTACAACGTGTTGTTTAGGAAAAACAAGATAATTTCGCACGATGCGGGATTTCCTTAAAACGTGATTTTCTGAAAAATTTTGACGAAAGAAAATTCTCCTTTTGGTTCTCTTTAGATGCTACATGTTAAGACGTACACGCCACAACAATTCTTTTCGAGATACAACGTGTAGTTTTGGAGATACAAGCTAATTTTGTACGATGCGTTATTTCTTCTCGTAAAGAGTTTCCAATGCGTACGTATATGTCTTTACTCTGCAAAACTGTATTTCCTTATGAAGTGGTATTCTTACATATCCTTTCGAGAGAAAACTGTCCTGTGCCTTCTCTTTTGAGGCTACACACTTAGACATACACGCAACATGAAAGCTTTTCGACTTACAACGTGTTGTTTAGGAAAAACAAGATAATTTCGCACGATGCGGGATTTCCTTAAAACGTGATTTTCTGAAAAATTTTGACGAAAGAAAATTCTCCTTTTGGTTCTCTTTAGATGCTACATGTTAAGACGTACACGCCACAACAATTCTTTTCGAGATACAACGTGTAGTTTTGGAGATACAAGCTAATTTTGTACGATGCGTTATTTCTTCTCGTAAAGAGTTTCCAATGCGTACGTATATGTCTTTACTCTGCAAAACTGTATTTCCTTATGAAGTGGTATTCTTACATATCCTTTCGAGAGAAAACTGTCCTGTGCCTTCTCTTTTGAGGCTACACACTTAGACATACACGCAACATGAAAGCTTTTCGACTTACAACGTGTTGTTTAGGAAAAACAAGATAATTTCGCACGATGCGGGATTTCCTTAAAACGTGATTTTCTGAAAAATTTTGACGAAAGAAAATTCTCCTTTTGGTTCTCTTTAGATGCTACATGTTAAGACGTACACGCCACAACAATTCTTTTCGAGATACAACGTGTAGTTTTGGAGATACAAGCTAATTTTGTACGATGCGTTATTTCTTCTCGTAAAGAGTTTCCAATGCGTACGTATATGTCTTTACTCTGCAAAACTGTATTTCCTTATGAAGTGGTATTCTTACATATCCTTTCGAGAGAAAACTGTCCTGTGCCTTCTCTTTTGAGGCTACACACTTAGATATACACGCAACATGAAAGCTTTTCGACTTACAACGTGTTGTTTAGGAAAAACAAGATAATTTCGCACGATGCGGGATTTCCTTAAAACGTGATTTTCTGAAAAATTTTGACGAAAGAAAATTCTCCTTTTGGTTCTCTTTAGATGCTACATGTTAAGACGTACACGCCACAACAATTCTTTTTGAGATACAACGTGTAGTTTTGGAGATACAAGCTAATTTTGTACGATGCGTTATTTCTTCTCGTAAAGAGTTTCCAATGCGTACGTATATGTCTTTACTCTGCAAAACTGTATTTCCTTATGAAGTGGTATTCTTACATATCCTTTCGAGAGAAAACTGTCCTGTGCCTTCTCTTTTGAGGCTACACACTTAGACATACACGCAACATGAAAGCTTTTCGACTTAAAACGTGTTGTTTAGGAAAAACAAAATAATTACCCACGATGCGGGATTTCCTTAAAACGTGATTTTCTGAAAAATTTTGACGAAAGAAAATTCTCCTTTTGGTTCTCTTTAGATGCTACACGTTAAGACGTACACGCCACAACAATTCTTTTCGAGATACAACGTGTAGTTTTGGAGATACAAGCTAATTTTGTACGATGCGTTATTTCTTCTCGTAAAGAGTTTCCAATGCGTACGTATATGTCTTTACTCTGCAAAACTGTATTTCCTTATGAAGTGGTATTCTTACATATCCTTTCGAGAGAAAACTGTCCTGTGCCTTCTCTTTTGAGGCTACACACTTAGACATACACGCAACATGAAAGCTTTTCGACTTACAACGTGTTGTTTAGGAAAAACAAGATAAGTTCGCACGATGCGGGATTTCCTTAAAACGTGATTTTCTGAAAAATTTTGACGAAAGAAAATTCTCCTTTTGGTTCTCTTTAGATGCTACATGTTAAGACGTACACGCCACAACAATTCTTTTCGAGATACAACGTGTAGTTTTGGAGATACAAGCTAATTTTGTACGATGCGTTATTTCTTCTCGTAAAGAGTTTCCAATGCGTACGTATATGTCTTTACTCTGCAAAACTGTATTTCCTTATGAAGTGGTATTCTTACATATCCTTTCGAGAGAAAACTGTCCTGTGCCTTCTCTTTTGAGGCTACACACTTAGACATACACGCAACATGAAAGCTTTTCGACTTACAACGTGTTGTTTAGGAAAAACAAGATAATTTCGCACGATGCGGGATTTCCTTAAAACGTGATTTTCTGAAAAATTTTGACGAAAGAAAATTCTCCTTTTGGTTCTCTTTAGATGCTACATGTTAAGACGTACACGCCACAACAATTCTTTTCGAGATACAACGTGTAGTTTTGGAGATACAAGCTAATTTTGTACTATGCGTTATTTCTTCTCGTAAAGAGTTTCCAATGCGTACGTATATGTCTTTACTCTGCAAAACTGAATTTCCTTATGAAGTGGTATTCTTACATATCCTTTCGAGAGAAAACTGTCCTGTGCCTTCTCTTTTGAGGCTACACACTTAGACATACACGCAACATGAAAGCTTTTCGACTTACAACGTGTTGTTTAGGAAAAACAAGATAATTTCGCACGATGCGGGATTTCCTTAAAACGTGATTTTCTGAAAAAGTTTGACGAAAGAAAATTCTCCTTTTGGTTCTCTTTAGATGCAACATGTTAAGACGTACACGCCACAACAATTCTTTTCGAGATACAACGTATAGTTTTGGAGATACAAGCTAATTTTGTACGATGCGTTATTTCTTCTCGTAAAGAGTTTCCAATGCGTACGTATATGTCTTTACTCTGCAAAACTGTATTTCCTTATGAAGTGGTATTCTTACATATCCTTTCGAGAGAAAACTGTCCTGTGCCTTCTCTTTTGAGGCTACACACTTAGACATACACGCAACATGAAAGCTTTTCGACTTAAAACGTGTTGTTTAGGAAAAACAAGATAATTACCCACGATGCGGGATTTCCTTAAAACGTGATTTTCTGAAAAATTTTGACGAAAGAAAATTCTCCTTTTGGTTCTCTTTAGATGCTACATGTTAAGACGTACACGCCACAACAATTCTTTTCGAGATACAACGTGTAGTTTTGGAGATACAAGCTAATTTTGTACGATGCGTTATTTCTTCTCGTAAAGAGTTTCCAATGCGTACGTATATGTCTTTACTCTGCAAAACTGTATTTCCTTATGAAGTGGTATTCTTACATATCCTTTCGAGAGAAAACTGTCCTGTGCCTTCTCTTTTGAGGCTACACACTTAGACATACACGCAACATGAAAGCTTTTCGACTTACAACGTGTTGTTTAGGAAAAACAAGATAATTACCCACGATGCGGGATTTCCTTAAAACGTGATTTTCTGAAAAATTTTGACGAAAGAAAATTCTCCTTTTGGTTCTCTTTAGATGCTACACGTTAAGACGTACACGCCACAACAATTCTTTTCGAGATACAACGTGTAGTTTTGGAGATACAAGCTAATTTTGTACTATGCGTTATTTCTTCTCGTAAAGAGTTTCCAATGCGTACGTATATGTCTTTACTCTGCAAAACTGTATTTCCTTATGAAGTGGTATTCTTACATATCCTTTCGAGAGAAAACTGTCCTGTGCCTTCTCTTTTGAGGCTACACACTTAGACATACACGCAACATGAAAGCTTTTCGACTTACAACGTGTTGTTTAGGAAAAACAAGATAATTTCGCACGATGCGGGATTTCCTTAAAACGTGATTTTCTGAAAAATTTTGACGAAAGAAAATTCTCCTTTTGGTTCTCTTTAGATGCTACATGTTAAGACGTACACGCCACAACAATTCTTTTCGAGATACAACGTGTAGTTTTGGAGATACAAGCTAATTTTGTACGATGCGTTATTTCTTCTCGTAAAGAGTTTCCAATGCGTACGTATATGTCTTTACTCTGCAAAACTGTATTTCCTTATGAAGTGGTATTCTTACATATCCTTTCGAGAGAAAACTGTCCTGTGCCTTCTCTTTTGAGGCTACACACTTAGACATACACGCAACATGAAAGCTTTTCGACTTACAACGTGTTGTTTAGGAAAAACAAGATAATTTCGCACGATGCGGGATTTCCTTAAAACGTGATTTTCTGAAAAATTTTGACGAAAGAAAATTCTCCTTTTGGTTCTCTTTAGATGCTACATGTTAAGACGTACACGCCACAACAATTCTTTTCGAGATACAACGTGTAGTTTTGGAGATACAAGCTAATTTTGTACGATGCGTTATTTCTTCTCGTAAAGAGTTTCCAATGCGTACGTATATGTCTTTACTCTGCAAAACTGTATTTCCTTATGAAGTGGTATTCTTACATATCCTTTCGAGAGAAAACTGTCCTGTGCCTTCTCTTTTGAGGCTACACACTTAGACATACACGCAACATGAAAGCTTTTCGACTTACAACGTGTTGTTTAGGAAAAACAAGATAATTTCGCACGATGCGGGATTTCCTTAAAACGTGATTTTCTGAAAAATTTTGACGAAAGAAAATTCTCCTTTTGGTTCTCTTTAGATGCTACATGTTAAGACGTACACGCCACAACAATTCTTTTCGAGATACAACGTGTAGTTTTGGAGATACAAGCTAATTTTGTACGATGCGTTATTTCTTCTCGTAAAGAGTTTCCAATGCGTACGTATATGTCTTTACTCTGCAAAACTGTATTTCCTTATGAAGTGGTATTCTTACATATCCTTTCGAGAGAAAACTGTCCTGTGCCTTCTCTTTTGAGGCTACACACTTAGACATACACGCAACATGAAAGCTTTTCGACTTACAACGTGTTGTTTAGGAAAAACAAGATAATTTCGCACGATGCGGGATTTCCTTTAAACGTGATTTTCTGAAAAATTTTGACGAAAGAAAATTCTTCTTTTGATTCTCTTTAGATGCTACATGTTAAGACGTACACGCCACAACAATTCTTTTCGAGATACAACGTGTAGTTTTGGAGATACAAGCTAATTTTGTACTATGCATTATTTCTTCTCGTAAAGAGTTTCCAATGCGTACGTATATGTCTTTACTCTGCAAAACTGAATTTCCTTATGAAGTGGTATTCTTACATATCCTTTCGAGAGAAAACTGTCCTGTGCCTTCTCTTTTGAGGCTACACACTTAGACATACACGCAACATGAAAGCTTTTCGACTTACAACGTGTTGTTTAGGAAAAACAAGATAATTTCGCACGATGCGGGATTTCCTTAAAACGTGATTTTCTGAAAAATTTTGACGAAAGAAAATTCTCCTTTTGGTTCTCTTTAGATGCTACACGTTAAGACGTACACGCCACAACAATTCTTTTCGAGATACAACGTGTAGTTTTGGAGATACAAGCTAATTTTGTACGATGCGTTATTTCTTCTCGTAAAGAGTTTCCAATGCGTACGTATATGTCTTTACTCTGCAAAACTGTATTTCCTTATGAAGTGGTATTCTTACATATCCTTTCGAGAGAAAACTGTCCTGTGCCTTCTCTTTTGAGGCTACACACTTAGACATACACGCAACATGAAAGCTTTTCGACTTACAACGTGTTGTTTAGGAAAAACAAGATAATTTCGCACGATGCGGGATTTCCTTTAAACGTGATTTTCTGAAAAATTTTGACGAAAGAAAATTCTCCTTTTGATTCTCTTTAGATGCTACATGTTAAGACGTACACGCCACAACAATTCTTTTCGAGATACAACGTGTAGTTTTGGAGATACAAGCTAATTTTGTACTATGCATTATTTCTTCTCGTAAAGAGTTTCCAATGCGTACGTATATGTCTTTACTCTGCAAAACTGAATTTCCTTATGAAGTGGTATTCTTACATATCCTTTCGAGAGAAAACTGTCCTGTGCCTTCTCTTTTGAGGCTACACACTTAGACATACACGCAACCTGAAAGCTTTTCGACTTACAACGTGTTGTTTAGGAAAAACAAGATAATTTCGCACGATGCGGGATTTCCTTAAAACGTGATTTTCTGAAAAATTTTGACGAAAGAAAATTCTCCTTTTGGTTCTCTTTAGATGCTACATGTTAAGACGTACACGCCACAACAATTCTTTTCGAGATACAACGTGTAGTTTTGGAGATACAAGCTAATTTTGTACGATGCGTTATTTCTTCTCGTAAAGAGTTTCCAATGCGTACGTATATGTCTTTACTCTGCAAAACTGTATTTCCTTATGAAGTGGTATTCTTACATATCCTTTCGAGAGAAAACTGTCCTGTGCCTTCTCTTTTGAGGCTACACACTTAGACATACACGCAACATGAAAGCTTTTCGACTTACAACGTGTTGTTTAGGAAAAACAAGATAATTTCGCACGATGCGGGATTTCCTTAAAACGTGATTTTCTGAAAAATTTTGACGAAAGAAAATTCTCCTTTTGGTTCTCTTTAGATGCTACATGTTAAGACGTACACGCCACAACAATTCTTTTCGAGATACAACGTGTAGTTTTGGAGATACAAGCTAATTTTGTACGATGCGTTATTTCTTCTCGTAAAGAGTTTCCAATGCGTACGTATATGTCTTTACTCTGCAAAACTGTATTTCCTTATGAAGTGGTATTCTTACATATCCTTTCGAGAGAAAACTGTCCTGTGCCTTCTCTTTTGAGGGTACACACTTAGACATACACGCAACATGAAAGCTTTTCGACTTACAACGTGTTGTTTAGGAAAAACAAGATAATTTCGCACGATGCGGGATTTCCTTAAAACGTGATTTTCTGAAAAATTTTGACGAAAGAAAATTCTCCTTTTGGTTCTCTTTAGATGCTACATGTTAAGACGTACACGCCACAACAATTCTTTTCGAGATACAACGTGTAGTTTTGGAGATACAAGCTAATTTTGTACGATGCGTTATTTCTTCTCGTAAAGAGTTTCCAATGCGTACGTATATGTCTTTACTCTGCAAAACTGTATTTCCTTATGAAGTGGTATTCTTACATATCCTTTCGAGAGAAAACTGTCCTGTGCCTTCTCTTTTGAGGCTACACACTTAGACATACACGCAACATGAAAGCTTTTCGACTTACAACGTGTTGTTTAGGAAAAACAAGATAATTACCCACGATGCGGGATTTCCTTAAAACGTGATTTTCTGAAAAATTTTGACGAAAGAAAATTCTCCTTTTGGTTCTCTTTAGATGCTACACGTTAAGACGTACACGCCACAACAATTCTTTTCGAGATACAACGTGTAGTTTTGGAGATACAAGCTAATTTTGTACTATGCGTTATTTCTTCTCGTAGAGTTTCCAATGCGTACGTATATGTCTTTACTCTGCAAAACTGTATTTCCTTATGAAGTGGTATTCTTACATATCCTTTCGAGAGAAAACTGTCCTGTGCCTTCTCTTTTGAGGCTACACACTTAGACATACACGCAACATGAAAGCTTTTCGACTTACAACGTGTTGTTTAGGAAAAACAAGATAATTTCGCACGATGCGGGATTTCCTTAAAACGTGATTTTCTGAAAAATTTTGATGAAAGAAAATTCTCCTTTTGGTTCTCTTTAGATGCTACACGTTAAGACGTACACGCCACAACAATTCTTTTCGAGATACAACGTGTAGTTTTGGAGATACAAGCTAATTTTGTACGATGCGTTATTTCTTCTCGTAAAGAGTTTCCAATGCGTACGTATATGTCTTTACTCTGCAAAACTGTATTTCCTTATGAAGTGGTATTCTTACATATCCTTTCGAGAGAAAACTGTCCTGTGCCTTCTCTTTTGAGGCTACACACTTAGACATACACGCAACATGAAAGCTTTTCGACTTACAACGTGTTGTTTAGGAAAAACAAGATAATTTCGCACGATGCGGGATTTCCTTAAAACGTGATTTTCTGAAAAATTTTGACGAAAGAAAATTCTCCTTTTGGTTCTCTTTAGATGCTACATGTTAAGACGTACACGCCACAACAATTCTTTTCGAGATACAACGTGTAGTTTTGGAGATACAAGCTAATTTTGTACGATGCGTTATTTCTTCTCGTAAAGAGTTTCCAATGCGTACGTATATGTCTTTACTCTGCAAAACTGTATTTCCTTATGAAGTGGTATTCTTACATATCCTTTCGAGAGAAAACTGTCCTGTGCCTTCTCTTTTGAGGCTACACACTTAGACATACACGCAACATGAAAGCTTTTCGACTTACAACGTGTTGTTTAGGAAAAACAAGATAATTTCGCACGATGCGGGATTTCCTTAAAACGTGATTTTCTGAAAAATTTTGACGAAAGAAAATTCTCCTTTTGGTTCTCTTTAGATGCTACATGTTAAGACGTACACGCCACAACAATTCTTTTCGAGATAAAACGTGTAGTTTTGGAGATACAAGCTAATTTTGTACGATGCGTTATTTCTTCTCGTAAAGAGTTTCCAATGCGTACGTATATGTCTTTACTCTGCAAAACTGTATTTCCTTATGAAGTGGTATTCTTACATATCCTTTCGAGAGAAAACTGTCCTGTGCCTTCTCTTTTGAGGCTACACACTTAGACATACACGCAACATGAAAGCTTTTCGACTTAAAACGTGTTGTTTAGGAAAAACAAGATAATTACCCACGATGCGGGATTTCCTTAAAACGTGATTTTCTGAAAAATTTTGACGAAAGAAAATTCTCCTTTTGGTTCTCTTTAGATGCTACATGTTAAGACGTACACGCCACAACAATTCTTTTCGAGATACAACGTGTAGTTTTGGAGATACAAGCTAATTTTGTACGATGCGTTATTTCTTCTCGTAAAGAGTTTCCAATGCGTACGTATATGTCTTTACTCTGCAAAACTGTATTTCCTTATGAAGTGGTATTCTTACATATCCTTTCGAGAGAAAACTGTCCTGTGCCTTCTCTTTTGAGGCTACACACTTAGACATACACGCAACATGAAAGCTTTTCGACTTACAACGTGTTGTTTAGGAAAAACAAGATAATTACCCACGATGCGGGATTTCCTTAAAACGTGATTTTCTGAAAAATTTTGACGAAAGAAAATTCTCCTTTTGGTTCTCTTTAGATGCTACACGTTAAGACGTACACGCCACAACAATTCTTTTCGAGATACAACGTGTAGTTTTGGAGATACAAGCTAATTTTGTACTATGCGTTATTTCTTCTCGTAAAGAGTTTCCAATGCGTACGTATATGTCTTTACTCTGCAAAACTGTATTTCCTTATGAAGTGGTATTCTTACATATCCTTTCGAGAGAAAACTGTCCTGTGCCTTCTCTTTTGAGGCTACACACTTAGACATACACGCAACATGAAAGCTTTCCGACTTACAACGTGTTGTTTAGGAAAAACAAGATAATTTCGCACGATGCGGGATTTCCTTAAAACGTGATTTTCTGAAAAATTTTGACGAAAGAAAATTCTCCTTTTGGTTCTCTTTAGATGCTACATGTTAAGACGTACACGCCACAACAATTCTTTTCGAGATACAACGTGTAGTTTTGGAGATACAAGCTAATTTTGTACGATGCGTTATTTCTTCTCGTAAAGAGTTTCCAATGCGTACGTATATGTCTTTACTCTGCAAAACTGTATTTCCTTATGAAGTGGTATTCTTACATATCCTTTCGAGAGAAAACTGTCCTGTGCCTTCTCTTTTGAGGCTACACACTTAGACATACACGCAACATGAAAGCTTTTCGACTTACAACGTGTTGTTTAGGAAAAACAAGATAATTTCGCACGATGCGGGATTTCCTTAAAACGTGATTTTCTGAAAAATTTTGACGAAAGAAAATTCTCCTTTTGGTTCTCTTTAGATGCTACATGTTAAGACGTACACGCCACAACAATTCTTTTCGAGATACAACGTGTAGTTTTGGAGATACAAGCTAATTTTGTACGATGCGTTATTTCTTCTCGTAAAGAGTTTCCAATGCGTACGTATATGTCTTTACTCTGCAAAACTGTATTTCCTTATGAAGTGGTATTCTTACATATCCTTTCGAGAGAAAACTGTCCTGTGCCTTCTCTTTTGAGGCTACACACTTAGACATACACGCAACATGAAAGCTTTTCGACTTACAACGTGTTGTTTAGGAAAAACAAGATAATTTCGCACGATGCGGGATTTCCTTAAAACGTGATTTTCTGAAAAATTTTGACGAAAGAAAATTCTCCTTTTGGTTCTCTTTAGATGCTACATGTTAAGACGTACACGCCACAACAATTCTTTTCGAGATACAACGTGTAGTTTTGGAGATACAAGCTAATTTTGTAGGATGCGTTATTTCTTCTCGTAAAGAGTTTCCAATGCGTACGTATATGTCTTTACTCTGCAAAACTGTATTTCCTTATGAAGTGGTATTCTTACATATCCTTTCGAGAGAAAACTGTCCTGTGCCTTCTCTTTTGAGGCTACACACTTAGACATACACGCAACATGAAAGCTTTTCGACTTACAACGTGTTGTTTAGGAAAAACAAGATAATTTCGCACGATGCGGGATTTCCTTTAAACGTGATTTTCTGAAAAATTTTGACGAAAGAAAATTCTCCTTTTGATTCTCTTTAGATGCTACATGTTAAGACGTACACGCCACAACAATTCTTTTCGAGATACAACGTGTAGTTTTGGAGATACAAGCTAATTTTGTACTATGCATTATTTCTTCTCGTAAAGAGTTTCCAATGCGTACGTATATGTCTTTACTCTGCAAAACTGAATTTCCTTATGAAGTGGTATTCTTACATATCCTTTCGAGAGAAAACTGTCCTGTGCCTTCTCTTTTGAGGCTACACACTTAGACATACACGCAACATGAAAGCTTTTCGACTTACAACGTGTTGTTTAGGAAAAACAAGATAATTTCGCACGATGCGGGATTTCCTTAAAACGTGATTTTCTGAAAAATTTTGACGAAAGAAAATTCTCCTTTTGGTTCTCTTTAGATGCTACACGTTAAGACGTACACGCCACAACAATTCTTTTCGAGATACAACGTGTAGTTTTGGAGATACAAGCTAATTTTGTACGATGCGTTATTTCTTCTCGTAAAGAGTTTCCAATGCGTACGTATATGTCTTTACTCTGCAAAACTGTATTTCCTTATGAAGTGGTATTCTTACATATCCTTTCGAGAGAAAACTGTCCTGTGCCTTCTCTTTTGAGGCTACACACTTAGACATACACGCAACATGAAAGCTTTTCGACTTACAACGTGTTGTTTAGGAAAAACAAGATAATTTCGCACGATGCGGGATTTCCTTTAAACGTGATTTTCTGAAAAATTTTGACGAAAGAAAATTCTCCTTTTGATTCTCTTTAGATGCTACATGTTAAGACGTACACGCCACAACAATTCTTTTCGAGATACAACGTGTAGTTTTGGAGATACAAGCTAATTTTGTACTATGCATTATTTCTTCTCGTAAAGAGTTTCCAATGCGTACGTATATGTCTTTACTCTGCAAAACTGAATTTCCTTATGAAGTGGTATTCTTACATATCCTTTCGAGAGAAAACTGTCCTGTGCCTTCTCTTTTGAGGCTACACACTTAGACATACACGCAACATGAAAGCTTTTCGACTTACAACGTGTTGTTTAGGAAAAACAAGATAATTTCGCACGATGCGGGATTTCCTTAAAACGTGATTTTCTGAAAAATTTTGACGAAAGAAAATTCTCCTTTTGGTTCTCTTTAGATGCTACACGTTAAGACGTACACGCCACAACAATTCTTTTCGAGATACAACGTGTAGTTTTGGAGATACAAGCTAATTTTGTACGATGCGTTATTTCTTCTCGTAAAGAGTTTCCAATGCGTACGTATATGTCTTTACTCTGCAAAACTGTATTTCCTTATGAAGTGGTATTCTTACATATCCTTTCGAGAGAAAACTGTCCTGTGCCTTCTCTTTTGAGGCTACACACTTAGACATACACGCAACATGAAAGCTTTTCGACTTAAAACGTGTTATTTAGGAAAAACAAGATAATTACCCACGATGCGGGATTTCCTTAAAACGTGATTTTCTGAAAAATTTTGACGAAAGAAAATTCTCCTTTTGGTTCTCTTTAGATGCTACACGTTAAGACGTACACGCCACAACAATTCTTTTCGAGATACAACGTGTAGTTTTGGAGATAAAAGCTAATTTTGTACGATGCATTATTTCTTCTCTTAAAGAGTTTCCAATGCGTACGTATATGTCTTTACTCTGCAAAACTGTATTTCCTTATGAAGTGGTATTCTTACATATCCTTTCGAGAGAAAACTGTCCTGTGCCTTCTCTTTTGAGGCTACACACTTAGACATACACGCAACATGAAAGCTTTTCGACTTACAACGTGTTGTTTAGGAAAAACAAGATAATTTCGCACGATGCGGGATTTCCTTAAAACGTGATTTTCTGAAAAATTTTGACGAAAGAAAATTCTCCTTTTGGTTCTCTTTAGATGCTACATGTTAAGACGTACACGCCACAACAATTCTTTTCGAGATACAACGTGTAGTTTTGGAGATACAAGCTAATTTTGTACGATGCGTTATTTCTTCTCGTAAAGAGTTTCCAATGCGTACGTATATGTCTTTACTCTGCAAAACTGTATTTCCTTATGAAGTGGTATTCTTACATATCCTTTCGAGAGAAAACTGTCCTGTGCCTTCTCTTTTGAGGCTACACACTTAGACATACACGCAACATGAAAGCTTTTCGACTTACAACGTGTTGTTTAGGAAAAACAAGATAATTTCGCACGATGCGGGATTTCCTTAAAACGTGATTTTCTGAAAAATTTTGACGAAAGAAAATTCTCCTTTTGGTTCTCTTTAGATGCTACATGTTAAGACGTACACGCCACAACAATTCTTTTCGAGATACAACGTGTAGTTTTGGAGATACAAGCTAATTTTGTACGATGCGTTATTTCTTCTCGTAAAGAGTTTCCAATGCGTACGTATATGTCTTTACTCTGCAAAACTGTATTTCCTTATGAAGTGGTATTCTTACATATCCTTTCGAGAGAAAACTGTCCTGTGCCTTCTCTTTTGAGGGTACACACTTAGACATACACGCAACATGAAAGCTTTTCGACTTACAACGTGTTGTTTAGGAAAAACAAGATAATTTCGCACGATGCGGGATTTCCTTAAAACGTGATTTTCTGAAAAATTTTGACGAAAGAAAATTCTCCTTTTGGTTCTCTTTAGATGCTACATGTTAAGACGTACACGCCACAACAATTCTTTTCGAGATACAACGTGTAGTTTTGGAGATACAAGCTAATTTTGTACGATGCGTTATTTCTTCTCGTAAAGAGTTTCCAATGCGTACGTATATGTCTTTACTCTGCAAAACTGTATTTCCTTATGAAGTGGTATTCTTACATATCCTTTCGAGAGAAAACTGTCCTGTGCCTTCTCTTTTGAGGCTACACACTTAGACATACACGCAACATGAAAGCTTTTCGACTTACAACGTGTTGTTTAGGAAAAACAAGATAATTACCCACGATGCGGGATTTCCTTAAAACGTGATTTTCTGAAAAATTTTGAGGAAAGAAAATTCTCCTTTTGGTTCTCTTTAGATGCTACACGTTAAGACGTACACGCCACAACAATTCTTTTCGAGATACAACGTGTAGTTTTGGAGATACAAGCTAATTTTGTACTATGCGTTATTTCTTCTCGTAGAGTTTCCAATGCGTACGTATATGTCTTTACTCTGCAAAACTGTATTTCCTTATGAAGTGGTATTCTTACATATCCTTTCGAGAGAAAACTGTCCTGTGCCTTCTCTTTTGAGGCTACACACTTAGACATACACGCAACATGAAAGCTTTTCGACTTACAACGTGTTGTTTAGGAAAAACAAGATAATTTCGCACGATGCGGGATTTCCTTAAAACGTGATTTTCTGAAAAATTTTGATGAAAGAAAATTCTCCTTTTGGTTCTCTTTAGATGCTACACGTTAAGACGTACACGCCACAACAATTCTTTTCGAGATACAACGTGTAGTTTTGGAGATACAAGCTAATTTTGTATGATGCGTTATTTCTTCTCGTAAAGAGTTTCCAATGCGTACGTATATGTCTTTACTCTGCAAAACTGTATTTCCTTATGAAGTGGTATTCTTACATATCCTTTCGAGAGAAAACTGTCCTGTGCCTTCTCTTTTGAGGCTACACACTTAGACATACACGCAACATGAAAGCTTTTCGACTTACAACGTGTTGTTTAGGAAAAACAAGATAATTTCGCACGATGCGGGATTTCCTTAAAACGTGATTTTCTGAAAAATTTTGACGAAAGAAAATTCTCCTTTTGGTTCTCTTTAGATGCTACATGTTAAGACGTACACGCCACAACAATTCTTTTCGAGATACAACGTGTAGTTTTGGAGATACAAGCTAATTTTGTACGATGCGTTATTTCTTCTCGTAAAGAGTTTCCAATGCGTACGTATATGTCTTTACTCTGCAAAACTGTATTTCCTTATGAAGTGGTATTCTTACATATCCTTTCGAGAGAAAACTGTCCTGTGCCTTCTCTTTTGAGGCTACACACTTAGACATACACGCAACATGAAAGCTTTTCGACTTACAACGTGTTGTTTAGGAAAAACAAGATAATTTCGCACGATGCGGGATTTCCTTAAAACGTGATTTTCTGAAAAATTTTGACGAAAGAAAATTCTCCTTTTGGTTCTCTTTAGATGCTACATGTTAAGACGTACACGCCACAACAATTCTTTTCGAGATACAACGTGTAGTTTTGGAGATACAAGCTAATTTTGTACGATGCGTTATTTCTTCTCGTAAAGAGTTTCCAATGCGTACGTATATGTCTTTACTCTGCAAAACTGTATTTCCTTATGAAGTGGTATTCTTACATATCCTTTCGAGAGAAAACTGTCCTGTGCCTTCTCTTTTGAGGCTACACACTTAGACATACACGCAACATGAAAGCTTTTCGACTTACAACGTGTTGTTTAGGAAAAACAAGATAATTTCGCACGATGCGGGATTTCCTTAAAACGTGATTTTCTGAAAAATTTTGACGAAAGAAAATTCTCCTTTTGGTTCTCTTTAGATGCTACATGTTAAGACGTACACGCCACAACAATTCTTTTCGAGATACAACGTGTAGTTTTGGAGATACAAGCTAATTTTGTACGATGCGTTATTTCTTCTCGTAAAGAGTTTCCAATGCGTACGTATATGTCTTTACTCTGCAAAACTGTATTTCCTTATGAAGTGGTATTCTTACATATCCTTTCGAGAGAAAACTGTCCTGTGCCTTCTCTTTTGAGGCTACACACTTAGACATACACGCAACATGAAAGCTTTTCGACTTACAACGTGTTGTTTAGGAAAAACAAGATAATTTCGCACGATGCGGGATTTCCTTAAAACGTGATTTTCTGAAAAATTTTGACGAAAGAAAATTCTCCTTTTGGTTCTCTTTAGATGCTACATGTTAAGACGTACACGCCACAACAATTCTTTTCGAGATACAACGTGTAGTTTTGGAGATACAAGCTAATTTTGTACTATGCGTTATTTCTTCTCGTAAAGAGTTTCCAATGCGTACGTATGTGTCTTTACTCTGCAAAACTGTATTTCCTTATGAAGTGGTATTCTTACATATCCTTTCGAGAGAAAACTGTCCTGTGCCTTCTCTTTTGAGGCTACACACTTAGACATACACGCAACATGAAAGCTTTTCGACTTACAACGTTTTGTTTAGGAAAAACAAGATAATTTCGCACGATGCGGGATTTCCTTAAAACGTGATTTTCTGAAAAATTTTGACAAAAGAAAATTCTCCTTTTGGTTCTCTTTAGATGCTACATGTTAAGACGTACACGCCACAACAATTCTTTTCGAGATACAACGTGTAGTTTTGGAGATACAAGCTAATTTTGTACGATGCGTTATTTCTTCTCGTAAAGAGTTTCCAATGCGTACGTATATGTCTTTACTCTGCAAAACTGTATTTCCTTATGAAGTGGTATTCTTACATATCCTTTCGAGAGAAAACTGTCCTGTGCCTTCTCTTTTGAGGCTACACACTTAGACATACACGCAACATGAAAGCTTTTCGACTTACAACGTGTTGTTTAGGAAAAACAAGATAATTTCGCACGATGCGGGATTTCCTTAAAACGTGATTTTCTGAAAAATTTTGACGAAAGAAAATTCTCCTTTTGGTTCTCTTTAGATGCTACATGTTAAGACGTACACGCCACAACAATTCTTTTCGAGATACAACGTGTAGTTTTGGAGATACAAGCTAATTTTGTACTATGCGTTATTTCTTCTCGTAAAGAGTTTCCAGTGCGTACGTATATGTCTTTACTCTGCAAAACTGTATTTCCTTATGAAGTGGTATTCTTACATATCCTTTCGAGAGAAAACTGTCCTGTGCCTTCTCTTTTGAGGCTACACACTTAGACAGACACGCAACATGAAAGCTTTTCGACTTACAACGTGTTGTTTAGGAAAAACAAGATAATTTCGCACGATGCGGGATTTCCTTAAAACGTGATTTTCTGAAAAATTTTGACGAAAGAAAATTCTCCTTTTGGTTCTCTTTAGATGCTACATGTTAAGACGTACACGCCACAACAATTCTTTTCGAGATACAACGTGTAGTTTTGGAGATACAAGCTAATTTTGTACGATGCGTTATTTCTTCTCGTAAAGAGTTTCCAATGCGTACGTATATGTCTTTACTCTGCAAAACTGTATTTCCTTATGAAGTGGTATTCTTACATATCCTTTCGAGAGAAAACTGTCCTGTGCCTTCTCTTTTGAGGCTACACACGTAGACATACACGCAACATGAAAGCTTTTCGACTTACAACGTGTTGTTTAGGAAAAACAAGATAATTTCGCACGATGCGGGATTTCCTTAAAACGTGATTTTCTGAAAAATTTTGACGAAAGAAAGTTCTCCTTTTGGTTCTCTTTAGATGCTACATGTTAAGACGTACACGCCACAACAATCCTTTTCGAGATACAACGTGTAGTTTTGGAGATACAAGCTAATTTTGTACTATGCGTTATTTCTTCTCGTAAAGAGTTTCCAATGCGTACGTATGTGTCTTTACTCTGCAAAACTGTATTTCCTTATGAAGTGGTATTCTTACATATCCTTTCGAGAGAAAACTGTCCTGTGCCTTCTCTTTTGAGGCTACACACTTAGACATACACGCAACATGAAAGCTTTTCGACTTACAACGTGTTGTTTAGGAAAAACAAGATAATTTCGCACGATGCGGGATTTCCTTAAAACGTGATTTTCTGAAAAATTTTGACGAAAGAAAATTCTCCTTTTGGTTCTCTTTAGATGCTACATGTTAAGACGTACACGCCACAACAATTCTTTTCGAGATACAACGTGTAGTTTTGGAGATACAAGCTAATTTTGTACGATGCGTTATTTCTTCTCGTAAAGAGTTTCCAATGCGTACGTATATGTCTTTACTCTGCAAAACTGTATTTCCTTATGAAGTGGTATTCTTACATATCCTTTCGAGAGAAAACTGTCCTGTGCCTTCTCTTTTGAGGCTACACACTTAGACATACACGCAACATGAAAGCTTTTCGACTTACAACGTGTTGTTTAGGAAAAACAAGATAATTTCGCACGATGCGGGATTTCCTTAAAACGTGATTTTCTGAAAAATTTTGACGAAAGAAAATTCTCCTTTTGGTTCTCTTTAGATGCTACATGTTAAGACGTACACGCCACAACAATTCTTTTCGAGATACAACGTGTAGTTTTGGAGATACAAGCTAATTTTGTACGATGCGTTATTTCTTCTCGTAAAGAGTTTCCAATGCGTACGTATATGTCTTTACTCTGCAAAACTGTATTTCCTTATGAAGTGGTATTCTTACATATCCTTTCGAGAGAAAACTGTCCTGTGCCTTCTCTTTTGAGGCTACACACTTAGACATACACGCAACATGAAAGCTTTTCGACTTACAACGTGTTGTTTAGGAAAAACAAGATAATTTCGCACGATGCGGGATTTCCTTAAAACGTGATTTTCTGAAAAATTTTGACGAAAGAAAATTCTCCTTTTGGTTCTCTTTAGATGGTACATGTTAAGACGTACACGCCACAACAATTCTTTTCGAGATACAACGTGTAGTTTTGGAGATACAAGCTAATTTTGTACGATGCGTTATTTCTTCTCGTAAAGAGTTTCCAATGCGTACGTATATGTCTTTACTCTGCAAAACTGTATTTCCTTATGAAGTGGTATTCTTACATATCCTTTCGAGAGAAAACTGTCCTGTGCCTTCTCTTTTGAGGCTACACACTTAGACATACACGCAACATGAAAGCTTTTCGACTTAAAACGTGTTGTTTAGGAAAAACAAGATAATTACCCACGATGCGGGATTTCCTTAAAACGTGATTTTCTGAAAAATTTTGACGAAAGAAAATTCTCCTTTTGGTACTCTTTAGATGCTACATGTTAAGACGTACACGCCACAACAATTCTTTTCGAGATACAACGTGTAGTTTTGGAGATACAAGCTAATTTTTTACGATGCGTTATTTCTTCTCGTAAAGAGTTTCCAATGCGTACGTATATGTCTTTACTCTGCAAAACTGTATTTCCTTATGAAGTGGTATTCTTACATATCCTTTCGAGAGAAAACTGTCCTGTGCCTTCTCTTTTGAGGCTACACACTTAGACATACACGCAACCTGAAAGCTTTTCGACTTACAACGTGTTGTTTAGGAAAAACAAGATAATTTCGCACGATGCGGGATTTCCTTAAAACGTGATTTTCTGAAAAATTTTGACGAAAGAAAATTCTCCTTTTGGTTCTCTTTAGATGCTACATGTTAAGACGTACACGCCACAACAATTCTTTTCGAGATACAACGTGTAGTTTTGGAGATACAAGCTAATTTTGTACGATGCGTTATTTCTTCTCGTAAAGAGTTTCCAATGCGTACGTATATGTCTTTACTCTGCAAAACTGTATTTCCTTATGAAGTGGTATTCTTACATATCCTTTCGAGAGAAAACTGTCCTGTGCCTTCTCTTTTGAGGCTACACACTTAGACATACACGCAACATGAAAGCTTTTCGACTTACAACGTGTTGTTTAGGAAAAACAAGATAATTTCGCACGATGCGGGATTTCCTTAAAACGTGATTTTCTGAAATATTTTGACGAAAGAAAATTCTCCTTTTGGTTCTCTTTAGATGCTACATGTTAAGACGTACACGCCACAACAATTCTCTTCGAGATACAACGTGTAGTTTTGGAGATACAAGCTAATTTTGTACGATGCGTTATTTCTTCTCGTAAAGAGTTTCCAATGCGTACGTATATGTCTTTACTCTGCAAAACTGTATTTCCTTATGAAGTGGTATTCTTACATATCCTTTCGAGAGAAAACTGTCCTGTGCCTTCTCTTTTGAGGCTACACACTTAGACATACACGCAACATGAAAGCTTTTCGACTTACAACGTGTTGTTTAGGAAAAACAAGATAATTTCGCACGATGCGGGATTTCCTTAAAACGTGATTTTCTGAAAAATTTTGACAAAAGAACATTCTCCTTTTGGTTCTCTTTAGATGCTACATGTTAAGACGTACACGCCACAACAATTCTTTTCGAGATACAACGTGTAGTTTTGGAGATACAAGCTAATTTTGTACGATGCGTTATTTCTTCTCATAAAGAGTTTCCAATGCGTACGTATATGTCTTTACTCTGCAAAACTGTATTTCCTTATGAAGTGGTATTCTTACATATCCTTTCGAGAGAAAACTGTCCTGTGCCTTCTCTTTTGAGGCTACACACTTAGACATACACGCAACATGAAAGCTTTTCGACTTACAACGTGTTGTTTAGGAAAAACAAGATAATTTCGCACGATGCGGGATTTCCTTAAAACGTGATTTTCTGAAAAATTTTGACGAAAGAAAATTCTCCTTTTGGTTCTCTTTAGATGCTACATGTTAAGACGTACATGCCACAACAATTCTTTTCGAGATACAACGTGTAGTTTTGGAGATACAAGCTAATTTTGTACTATGCGTTATTTCTTCTCGTAAAGAGTTTCCAGTGTGTACGTATATGTCTTTACTCTGCAAAACTGTATTTCCTTATGAAGTGGTATTCTTACATATCCTTTCGAGAGAAAACTGTCCTGTGCCTTCTCTTTTGAGGCTACACACTTAGACATACACGCAACATGAAAGCTTTTCGACTTACAACGTGTGTTGTTTAGGAAAAACAAGATAATTTCGCACGATGCGGGATTTCCTTAAAACGTGATTTTCTGAAAAATTTTGACGAAAGAAAATTCTCCTTTTGGTTCTCTTTAGATGCTACACGTTAAGACGTACACGCCACAACAATTCTTTTCGAGATACAACGTGTAGTTTTGGAGATACAAGCTAATTTTGTACGATGCGTTATTTCTTCTCGTAAAGAGTTTCCAATGCGTACGTATATGTCTTTACTCTGCAAAACTGTATTTCCTTATGAAGTGGTATTCTTACATATCCTTTCGAGAGAAAACTGTCCTGTGCCTTCTCTTTTGAGGCTACACACTTAGACATACACGCAACATGAAAGCTTTTGGACTTACAACGTGTTGTTTAGGAAAAACAAGATAATTTCGCACGATGCGGGATTTCCTTAAAACGTGATTTTCTGAAAAATTTTGACGAAAGAAAATTCTCCTTTTGGTTCTCTTTAGATGCTACACGTTAAGACGTACACGCCACAACAATTCTTTTCGAGATACAACGTGTAGTTTTGGAGATACAAGCTAATTTTGTACGATGCGTTATTTCTTCTCGTAAAGAGTTTCCAATGCGTACGTATATGTCTTTACTCTGCAAAACTGTATTTCCTTATGAAGTGGTATTCTTACATATCCTTTCGAGAGAAAACTGTCCTGTGCCTTCTCTTTTGAGGCTACACACTTAGACATACACGCAACATGAAAGCTTTTCGACTTACAACGTGTTGTTTAGGAAAAACAAGATAATTTCGCACGATGCGGGATTTCCTTAAAACTTGATTTTCTGAAAAATTTTGACGAAAGAAAATTCTCCTTTTGGTTCTCTTTAGATGGTACACGTTAAGACGTACACGCCACAACAATTCTTTTCGAGATACAACGTGTAGTTTTGGAGATACAAGCTAATTTTGTACGATGCGTTATTTCTTCTCGTAAAGAGTTTCCAATGCGTACGTATATGTCTTTACTCTGCAAAACTGTATTTCCTTATGAAGTGGTATTCTTACATATCCTTTCGAGAGAAAACTGTCCTGTGCCTTCTCTTTTGAGGCTACACACTTAGACATACACGCAACATGAAAGCTTTTCGACTTACAACGTGTTGTTTAGGAAAAACAAGATAATTTCGCACGATGCGGGATTTCCTTAAAACGTGATTTTCTGAAAAATTTTGACGAAAGAAAATTCTCCTTTTGGTTCTCTTTAGATGCTACATGTTAAGACGTACACGCCACAACAATTCTTTTCGAGATACAACGTGTAGTTTTGGAGATACAAGCTAATTTTGTACGATGCGTTATTTCTTCTCGTAAAGAGTTTCCAATGCGTACGTATATGTCTTTACTCTGCAAAACTGTATTTCCTTATGAAGTGGTATTCTTACATATCCTTTCGAGAGAAAACTGTCCTGTGCCTTCTCTTTTGAGGCTACACACTTAGACATACACGCAACATGAAAGCTTTTCGACTTACAACGTGTTGTTTAGGAAAAACAAGATAATTTCGCACGATGCGGGATTTCCTTAAAACGTGATTTTGTGAAAAATTTTGACGAAAGAAAATTCTCCTTTTGGTTCTCTTTAGATGCTACATGTTAAGACGTACACGCCACAACAATTCTTTTCGAGATACAACGTGTAGTTTTGGAGATACAAGCTAATTTTGTACGATGCGTTATTTCTTCTCGTAAAGAGTTTCCAATGCGTACGTATATGTCTTTACTCTGCAAAACTGTATTTCCTTATGAAGTGGTATTCTTACATATCCTTTCGAGAGAAAACTGTCCTGTGCCTTCTCTTTTGAGGCTACACACTTAGACATACACGCAACATGAAAGCTTTTCGACTTACAACGTGTTGTTTAGGAAAAACAATATAATTTCGCACAATGCGGGATTTCCTTAAAACGTGATTTTCTGAAAAATTTTGACGAAAGAAAATTCTCCTTTTGGTTCTCTTTAGATGCTACATGTTAAGACGTACACGCCACAACAATTCTTTTCGAGATACAACGTGTAGTTTTGGAGATACAAGCTAATTTTGTACGATGCGTTATTTCTTCTCGTAAAGAGTTTCCAATGCGTACGTATATGTCTTTACTCTGCAAAACTGTATTTCCTTATGAAGTGGTATTCTTACATATCCTTTCGAGAGAAAACTGTCCTGTGCCTTCTCTTTTGAGGCTACACACTTAGACATACACGCAACATGAAAGCTTTTCGACTTACAACGTGTTGTTTAGGAAAAACAAGATAATTTCGCACGATGCGGGATTTCCTTAAAACGTGATTTTCTGAAAAATTTTGACGAAAGAAAATTCTCCTTTTGGTTCTCTTTAGATGCTACATGTTAAGACGTACACGCCACAACAATTCTTTTCGAGATACAACGTGTAGTTTTGGAGATACAAGCTAATTTTGTACGATGCGTTATTTCTTCTCATAAAGAGTTTCCAATGCGTACGTATATGTCTTTACTCTGCAAAACTGTATTTCCTTATGAAGTGGTATTCTTACATATCCTTTCGAGAGAAAACTGTCCTGTGCCTTCTCTTTTGAGGCTACACACTGAGACATACACGCAACATGAAAGCTTTTCGACTTACAACGTGTTGTTTAGGAAAAACAAGATAATTTCGCACGATGCGGGATTTCCTTAAAACGTGATTTTCTGAAAAATTTTGACGAAAGAAAATTCTCCTTTTGGTTCTCTTTAGATGCTACATGTTAAGCCGTACACGCCACAACAATTCTTTTCGAGATACAACGTGTAGTTTTGGAGATACAAGCTAATTTTGTACGATGCGTTATTTCTTCTCGTAAAGAGTTTCCAATGCGTACGTATATGTCTTTACTCTGCAAAACTGTATTTCCTTATGAAGTGGTATTCTTACATATCCTTTCGAGAGAAAACTGTCCTGTGCCTTCTCTTTTGAGGCTACACACTTAGACATACACGCAACATGAAAGCTTTTCGACTTACAACGTGTTGTTTAGGAAAAACAAGATAATTTCGCACGATGCGGGATTTCCTTAAAACGTGATTTTGTGAAAAATTTTGACGAAAGAAAATTCTCCTTTTGGTTCTCTTTAGATGCTACATGTTAAGACGTACACGCCACAACAATTCTTTTCGAGATACAACGTGTAGTTTTGGAGATACAAGCTAATTTTGTACGATGCGTTATTTCTTCTCGTAAAGTTTCCAATGCGTACGTATATGTCTTTACTCTGCAAAACTGTATTTCCTTATGAAGTGGTATTCTTACATATCCTTTCGAGAGAAAACTGTCCTGTGCCTTCTCTTTTGAGGCTACACACTTAGACATACACGCAACATGAAAGCTTTTCGACTTACAACGTGTTGTTTAGGAAAAACAAGATAATTTCGCACGATGCGGGATTTCCTTAAAACGTGATTTTCTGAAAAATTTTGACGAAAGAAAATTCTCCTTTTGGTTCTCTTTAGATGCTACATGTTAAGACGTACATGCCACAACAATTCTTTTCGAGATACAACGTGTAGTTTTGGAGATACAAGCTAATTTTGTACGATGCGTTATTTCTTCTCGTAAAGAGTTTCCAATGCGTACGTATATGTCTTTACTCTGCAAAACTGTATTTCCTTATGAAGTGGTATTCTTACATATCCTTTCGAGAGAAAACTGTCCTGTGCCTTCTCTTTTGAGGCTACACACTTAGACATACACGCAACATGAAAGCTTTTCGACTTACAACGTGTTGTTTAGGAAAAACAAGATAATTTCGCACGATGCGGGATTTCCTTAAAACGTGATTTTCTGAAAAATTTTGACGAAAGAAAATTCTCCTTTTGGTTCTCTTTAGATGCTACATGTTAAGACGTACACGCCACAACAAATCTTTTCGAGATACAACGTGTAGTTTTGGAGATACAAGCTAATTTTGTACGATGCGTTATTTCTTCTCATAAAGAGTTTCCAATGCGTACGTATATGTCTTTACTCTGCAAAACTGTATTTCCTTATGAAGTGGTATTCTTACATATCCTTTCGAGAGAAAACTGTCCTGTGCCTTCTCTTTTGAGGCTACACACTTAGACATACACGCAACATGAAAGCTTTTCGACTTACAACGTGTTGTTTAGGAAAAACAAGATAATTTCGCACGATGCGGGATTTCCTTAAAACGTGATTTTCTGAAAAATTTTGACGAAAGAAAATTCTCCTTTTGGTTCTCTTTAGATGCTACACGTTAAGACGTACACCCCACAACAATTCTTTTCGAGATACAACGTGTAGTTTTGGAGATACAAGCTAATTTTGTACGATGCGTTATTTCTTCTCGTAAAGAGTTTCCAATGCGTACATATATGTCTTTACTCTGCAAAACTGTATTTCCTTATGAAGTGGTATTCTTACATATCCTTTCGAGAGAAAACTGTCCTGTGCCTTCTCTTTTGAGGCTACACACTTAGACATACACGCAACATGAAAGCTTTTCGACTTACAACGTGTTGTTTAGGAAAAACAAGATAATTTCGCACGATGCGGGATTTCCTTAAAACGTGATTTTCTGAAAAATTTTGACGAAAGAAAATTCTCCTTTTGGTTCTCTTTAGATGCTACACGTTAAGCCGTACACGCCACAACAATTCTTTTCGAGATACAACGTGTAGTTTTGGAGATACAAGCTAATTTTGTACGATGCGTTATTTCTTCTCGTAAAGAGTTTCCAATGCGTACGTATATGTCTTTACTCTGCAAAACTGTATTTCCTTATGAAGTGGTATTCTTACATATCCTTTCGAGAGAAAACTGTCCTGTGCCTTCTCTTTTGAGGCTACACACTTAGACATACACGCAACATGAAAGCTTTTGGACTTACAACGTGTTGTTTAGGAAAAACAAGATAATTTCGCACGATGCGGGATTTCCTTAAAACGTGATTTTCTGAAAAATTTTGACGAAAGAAAATTCTCCTTTTGGTTCTCTTTAGATGGTACACGTTAAGACGTACACGCCACAACAATTCTTTTCGAGATACAACGTGTAGTTTTGGAGATACAAGCTAATTTTGTACGATGCGTTATTTCTTCTCGTAAAGAGTTTCCAATGCGTACGTATATGTCTTTACTCTGCAAAACTGTATTTCCTTATGAAGTGGTATTCTTACATATCCTTTCGAGAGAAAACTGTCCTGTGCCTTCTCTTTTGAGGCTACACACTTAGACATACACGCAACATGAAAGCTTTTCGACTTACAACGTGTTGTTTAGGAAAAACAAGATAATTTCGCACGATGCGGGATTTCCTTAAAACGTGATTTTCTGAAAAATTTTGACGAAAGAAAATTCTCCTTTTGGTTCTCTTTAGATGCTACACGTTAAGACGTACACGCCACAACAATTCTTTTCGAGATACAACGTGTAGTTTTGGAGATACAAGCTAATTTTGTACGATGCGTTATTTCTTCTCGTAAAGAGTTTCCAATGCGTACGTATATGTCTTTACTCTGCAAAACTGTATTTCCTTATGAAGTGGTATTCTTACATATCCTTTCGAGAGAAAACTGTCCTGTGCCTTCTCTTTTGAGGCTACACCCTTAGACATACACGCAACATGAAAGCTTTTCGACTTACAACGTGTTGTTTAGGAAAAACAAGATAATTTCGCACGATGCGGGATTTCCTTAAAACTTGATTTTCTGAAAAATTTTGACGAAAGAAAATTCTCCTTTTGGTTCTCTTTAGATGGTACACGTTAAGACGTACACGCCACAACAATTCTTTTCGAGATACAACGTGTAGTTTTGGAGATACAAGCTAATTTTGTACGATGCGTTATTTCTTCTCGTAAAGAGTTTCCAATGCGTACGTATATGTCTTTACTCTGCAAAACTGTATTTCCTTATGAAGTGGTATTCTTACATATCCTTTCGAGAGAAAACTGTCCTGTGCCTTCTCTTTTGAGGCTACACACTTAGACATACACGCAACATGAAAGCTTTTCGACTTACAACGTGTTGTTTAGGAAAAACAAGATAATTTCGCACGATGCGGGATTTCCTTAAAACGTGATTTTCTGAAAAATTTTGACGAAAGAAAATTCTCCTTTTGGTTCTCTTTAGATGCTACATGTTAAGACGTACACGCCACAACAATTCTTTTCGAGATACAACGTGTAGTTTTGGAGATACAAGCTAATTTTGTACGATGCGTTATTTCTTCTCATAAAGAGTTTCCAATGCGTACGTATATGTCTTTACTCTGCAAAACTGTATTTCCTTATGAAGTGGTATTCTTACATATCCTTTCGAGAGAAAACTGTCCTGTGCCTTCTCTTTTGAGGCTACACACTTAGACATACACGCAACATGAAAGCTTTTCGACTTACAACGTGTTGTTTAGGAAAAACAAGATAATTTCGCACGATGCGGGATTTCCTTAAAACGTGATTTTCTGAAAAATTTTGACGAAAGAAAATTCTCCTTTTGGTTCTCTTTAGATGCTACATGTTAAGACGTACACCCCACAACAATTCTTTTCGAGATACAACGTGTAGTTTTGGAGATACAAGCTAATTTTGTACGATGCGTTATTTCTTCTCATAAAGAGTTTCCAATGCGTACGTATATGTCTTTACTCTGCAAAACTGTATTTCCTTATGAAGTGGTATTCTTACATATCCTTTCGAGAGAAAACTGTCCTGTGCCTTCTCTTTTGAGGCTACACACTTAGACATACACGCAACATGAAAGCTTTTCGACTTACAACGTGTTGTTTAGGAAAAACAAGATAATTTCGCACGATGCGGGATTTCCTTAAAACGTGATTTTCTGAAAAATTTTGACGAAAGAAAATTCTCCTTTTGGTTCTCTTTAGATGCTACATGTTAAGCCGTACACGCCACAACAATTCTTTTCGAGATACAACGTGTAGTTTTGGAGATACAAGCTAATTTTGTACGATGCGTTATTTCTTCTCGTAAAGAGTTTCCAATGCGTACGTATATGTCTTTACTCTGCAAAACTGTATTTCCTTATGAAGTGGTATTCTTACATATCCTTTCGAGAGAAAACTGTCCTGTGCCTTCTCTTTTGAGGCTACACACTTAGACATACACGCAACATGAAAGCTTTTGGACTTACAACGTGTTGTTTAGGAAAAACAAGATAATTTCGCACGATGCGGGATTTCCTTAAAACGTGATTTTCTGAAAAATTTTGACGAAAGAAAATTCTCCTTTTGGTTCTCTTTAGATGGTACACGTTAAGACGTACACGCCACAACAATTCTTTTCGAGATACAACGTGTAGTTTTGGAGATACAAGCTAATTTTGTACGATGCGTTATTTCTTCTCGTAAAGAGTTTCCAATGCGTACGTATATGTCTTTACTCTGCAAAACTGTATTTCCTTATGAAGTGGTATTCTTACATATCCTTTCGAGAGAAAACTGTCCTGTGCCTTCTCTTTTGAGGCTACACACTTAGACATACACGCAACATGAAAGCTTTTCGACTTACAACGTGTTGTTTAGGAAAAACAAGATAATTTCGCACGATGCGGGATTTCCTTAAAACGTGATTTTCTGAAAAATTTTGACGAAAGAAAATTCTCCTTTTGGTTCTCTTTAGATGCTACACGTTAAGACGTACACGCCACAACAATTCTTTTCGAGATACAACGTGTAGTTTTGGAGATACAAGCTAATTTTGTACGATGCGTTATTTCTTCTCGTAAAGAGTTTCCAATGCGTACGTATATGTCTTTACTCTGCAAAACTGTATTTCCTTATGAAGTGGTATTCTTACATATCCTTTCGAGAGAAAACTGTCCTGTGCCTTCTCTTTTGAGGCTACACACTTAGACATACACGCAACATGAAAGCTTTTCGACTTACAACGTGTTGTTTAGGAAAAACAAGATAATTTCGCACGATGCGGGATTTCCTTAAAACGTGATTTTCTGAAAAATTTTGACGAAAGAAAATTCTCCTTTTGGTTCTCTTTAGATGCTACATGTTAAGACGTACACGCCACAACAATTCTTTTCGAGATACAACGTGTAGTTTTGGAGATACAAGCTAATTTTGTACGATGCGTTATTTCTTCTCATAAAGAGTTTCCAATGCGTACGTATATGTCTTTACTCTGCAAAACTGTATTTCCTTATGAAGTGGTATTCTTACATATCCTTTCGAGAGAAAACTGTCCTGTGCCTTCTCTTTTGAGGCTACACACTTAGACATACACGCAACATGAAAGCTTTTCGACTTACAACGTGTTGTTTAGGAAAAACAAGATAATTTCGCACGATGCGGGATTTCCTTAAAACGTGATTTTCTGAAAAATTTTGACGAAAGAAAATTCTCCTTTTGGTTCTCTTTAGATGCTACATGTTAAGACGTACACCCCACAACAATTCTTTTCGAGATACAACGTGTAGTTTTGGAGATACAAGCTAATTTTGTACGATGCGTTATTTCTTCTCATAAAGAGTTTCCAATGCGTACGTATATGTCTTTACTCTGCAAAACTGTATTTCCTTATGAAGTGGTATTCTTACATATCCTTTCGAGAGAAAACTGTCCTGTGCCTTCTCTTTTGAGGCTACACACTTAGACATACACGCAACATGAAAGCTTTTCGACTTACAACGTGTTGTTTAGGAAAAACAAGATAATTTCGCACGATGCGGGATTTCCTTAAAACGTGATTTTCTGAAAAATTTTGACGAAAGAAAATTCTCCTTTTGGTTCTCTTTAGATGCTACATGTTAAGCCGTACACGCCACAACAATTCTTTTCGAGATACAACGTGTAGTTTTGGAGATACAAGCTAATTTTGTACGATGCGTTATTTCTTCTCGTAAAGAGTTTCCAATGCGTACGTATATGTCTTTACTCTGCAAAACTGTATTTCCTTATGAAGTGGTATTCTTACATATCCTTTCGAGAGAAAACTGTCCTGTGCCTTCTCTTTTGAGGCTACACACTTAGACATACACGCAACATGAAAGCTTTTGGACTTACAACGTGTTGTTTAGGAAAAACAAGATAATTTCGCACGATGCGGGATTTCCTTAAAACGTGATTTTCTGAAAAATTTTGACGAAAGAAAATTCTCCTTTTGGTTCTCTTTAGATGGTACACGTTAAGACGTACACGCCACAACAATTCTTTTCGAGATACAACGTGTAGTTTTGGAGATACAAGCTAATTTTGTACGATGCGTTATTTCTTCTCGTAAAGAGTTTCCAATGCGTACGTATATGTCTTTACTCTGCAAAACTGTATTTCCTTATGAAGTGGTATTCTTACATATCCTTTCGAGAGAAAACTGTCCTGTGCCTTCTCTTTTGAGGCTACACACTTAGACATACACGCAACATGAAAGCTTTTCGACTTACAACGTGTTGTTTAGGAAAAACAAGATAATTTCGCACGATGCGGGATTTCCTTAAAACGTGATTTTCTGAAAAATTTTGACGAAAGAAAATTCTCCTTTTGGTTCTCTTTAGATGCTACACGTTAAGACGTACACGCCACAACAATTCTTTTCGAGATACAACGTGTAGTTTTGGAGATACAAGCTAATTTTGTACGATGCGTTATTTCTTCTCGTAAAGAGTTTCCAATGCGTACGTATATGTCTTTACTCTGCAAAACTGTATTTCCTTATGAAGTGGTATTCTTACATATCCTTTCGAGAGAAAACTGTCCTGTGCCTTCTCTTTTGAGGCTACACACTTAGACATACACGCAACATGAAAGCTTTTCGACTTACAACGTGTTGTTTAGGAAAAACAAGATAATTTCGCACGATGCGGGATTTCCTTAAAACTTGATTTTCTGAAAAATTTTGACGAAAGAAAATTCTCCTTTTGGTTCTCTTTAGATGCTACACGTTAAGACGTACACGCCACAACAATTCTTTTCGAGATACAACGTGTAGTTTTGGAGATACAAGCTAATTTTGTACGATGCGTTATTTCTTCTCGTAAAGAGTTTCCAATGCGTACGTATATGTCTTTACTCTGCAAAACTGTATTTCCTTATGAAGTGGTATTCTTACATATCCTTTCGAGAGAAAACTGTCCTGTGCCTTCTCTTTTGAGGCTACACACTTAGACATACACGCAACATGAAAGCTTTTCGACTTACAACGTGTTGTTTAGGAAAAACAAGATAATTTCGCACGATGCGGGATTTCCTTAAAACGTGATTTTCTGAAAAATTTTGACGAAAGAAAATTCTCCTTTTGGTTCTCTTTAGATGCTACACGTTAAGACGTACACGCCACAACAATTCTTTTCGAGATACAACGTGTAGTTTTGGAGATACAAGCTAATTTTGTACGATGCGTTATTTCTTCTCGTAAAGAGTTTCCAATGCGTACGTATATGTCTTTACTCTGCAAAACTGTATTTCCTTATGAAGTGGTATTCTTACATATCCTTTCGAGAGAAAACTGTCCTGTGCCTTCTCTTTTGAGGCTACACACTTAGACATACACGCAACATGAAAGCTTTTCGACTTACAACGTGTTGTTTAGGAAAAACAAGATAATTTCGCACGATGCGGGATTTCCTTAAAACGTGATTTTGTGAAAAATTTTGACGAAAGAAAATTCTCCTTTTGGTTCTCTTTAGATGCTACACGTTAAGACGTACACGCCACAACAATTCTTTTCGAGATACAACGTGTAGTTTTGGAGATACAAGCTAATTTTGTACGATGCGTTATTTCTTCTCGTAAAGAGTTTCCAATGCGTACGTATATGTCTTTACTCTGCAAAACTGTATTTCCTTATGAAGTGGTATTCTTACATATCCTTTCGAGAGAAAACTGTCCTGTGCCTTCTCTTTTGAGGCTACACACTTAGACATACACGCAACATGAAAGCTTTTCGACTTACAACGTGTTGTTTAGGAAAAACAAGATAATTTCGCACGATGCGGGATTTCCTTAAAACGTGATTTTCTGAAAAATTTTGACGAAAGAAAATTCTCCTTTTGGTTCTCTTTAGATGCTACATGTTAAGACGTACACGCCACAACAATTCTTTTCGAGATACAACGTGTAGTTTTGGAGATACAAGCTAATTTTGTACGATGCGTTATTTCTTCTCGTAAAGAGTTTCCAATGCGTACGTATATGTCTTTACTCTGCAAAACTGTATTTCCTTATGAAGTGGTATTCTTACATATCCTTTCGAGAGAAAACTGTCCTGTGCCTTCTCTTTTGAGGCTACACACTTAGACATACACGCAACATGAAAGCTTTTCGACTTACAACGTGTTGTTTAGGAAAAACAAGATAATTTCGCACGATGCGGGATTTCCTTAAAACGTGATTTTCTGAAAAATTTTGACGAAAGAAAATTCTCCTTTTGGTTCTCTTTAGATGCTACATGTTAAGACGTACACGCCACAACAATTCTTTTCGAGATACAACGTGTAGTTTTGGAGATACAAGCTAATTTTGTACGATGCGTTATTTC
Organism: Apodemus sylvaticus; assembly: GCF_947179515.1. Taxonomy (NCBI): domain Eukaryota; kingdom Metazoa; phylum Chordata; class Mammalia; order Rodentia; family Muridae; genus Apodemus; species Apodemus sylvaticus. Next base: position 176,890 of record NW_026263287.1, read on the forward strand.
TTCTCATAAAGAGTTTCCAATGCGTACGTATATGTCTTTACTCTGCAAAACTGTATTTCCTTATGAAGTGGTATTCTTACATATCCTTTCGAGAGAAAACTGTCCTGTGCCTTCTCTTTTGAGGCTACACACTTAGACATACACGCAACATGAAAGCTTTTCGACTTACAACGTGTTGTTTAGGAAAAACAAGATAATTTCGCACGATGCGGGATTTCCTTAAAACGTGATTTTCTGAAAAATTTTGACGAAAGAAAATTCTCCTTTTGGTTCTCTTTAGATGCTACATGTTAAGACGTACACCCCACAACAATTCTTTTCGAGATACAACGTGTAGTTTTGGAGATACAAGCTAATTTTGTACGATGCGTTATTTCTTCTCGTAAAGAGTTTCCAATGCGTACGTATATGTCTTTACTCTGCAAAACTGTATTTCCTTATGAAGTGGTATTCTTACATATCCTTTCGAGAGAAAACTGTCCTGTGCCTTCTCTTTTGAGGCTACACACTTAGACATACACGCAACATGAAAGCTTTTCGACTTACAACGTGTTGTTTAGGAAAAACAAGATAATTTCGCACGATGCGGGATTTCCTTAAAACGTGATTTTCTGAAAAATTTTGACGAAAGAAAATTCTCCTTTTGGTTCTCTTTAGATGCTACATGTTAAGCCGTACACGCCACAACAATTCTTTTCGAGATACAACGTGTAGTTTTGGAGATACAAGCTAATTTTGTACGATGCGTTATTTCTTCTCGTAAAGAGTTTCCAATGCGTACGTATATGTCTTTACTCTGCAAAACTGTATTTCCTTATGAAGTGGTATTCTTACATATCCTTTCGAGAGAAAACTGTCCTGTGCCTTCTCTTTTGAGGCTACACACTTAGACATACACGCAACATGAAAGCTTTTCGACTTACAACGTGTTGTTTAGGAAAAACAAGATAATTTCGCACGATGCGGGATTTCCTTAAAACGTGATTTTCTGAAAAATTTTGACGAAAGAAAATTCTCCTTTTGGTTCTCTTTAGATGCTACACGTTAAGACGTACACGCCACAACAATTCTTTTCGAGATACAACGTGTAGTTTTGGAGATACAAGCTAATTTTGTTCTATGCGTTATTTCTTCTCGTAAAGAGTTTCCAATGCGTACGTATATGTCTTTACTCTGCAAAACTGTATTTCCTTATGAAGTGGTATTCTTACATATCCTTTCGAGAGAAAACTGTCCTGTGCCTTCTCTTTTGAGGCTACACACTGAGACATACACGCAACATGAAAGCTTTTCGACCTACAACGTGTTGTTTAGGAAAAACAAGATAATTTCGCACGATGCGGGATTTCCTTAAAACGTGATTTTCTGAAAAATTTTGACGAAAGAAAATTCTCCTTTTGGTTCTCTTTAGATGCTACACGTTAAGACGTACACGCCACAACAATTCTTTTCGAGATACAACGTGTAGTTTTGGAGATACAAGCTAATTTCGTACGATGCGTTATTTCTTCTCGTAAAGAGTTTCCAATGCGTACGTATATGTCTTTACTCTGCAAAACTGTATTTCCTTATGAAGTGGTATTCTTACATATCCTTTCGAGAGAAAACTGTCCTGTGCCTTCTCTTTTGAGGCTACACACTTAGACATACACGCAACATGAAAGCTTTTCGACTTACAACGTGTTGTTTAGGAAAAACAAGATAATTTCGCACGATGCGGGATTTCCTTAAAACGTGATTTTCTGAAAAATTTTGACGAAAGAAAATTCTCCTTTTGGTTCTCTTTAGATGCTACATGTTAAGACGTACACGCCACAACAATTCTTTTCGCGATACAACGTGTAGTTTTGGAGATACAAGCTAATTTTGTACGATGCGTTATTTCTTCTCGTAAAGAGTTTCCAATGCGTACGTATATGTCTTTACTCTGCAAAACTGTATTTCCTTATGAAGTGGTATTCTTACATATCCTTTCGAGAGAAAACTGTCCTGTGCCTTCTCTTTTGAGGCTACACACTTAGACATACACGCAACATGAAAGCTTTTCGACTTACAACGTGTTGTTTAGGAAAAACAAGATAATTTCGCACGATGCGGGATTTCCTTAAAACGTGATTTTGTGAAAAATTTTGACGAGAGAAAATTCTCCTTTTGGTTCTCTTTAGATGCTACATGTTAAGACGTACACGCCACAACAATTCTTTTCGAGATACAACGTGTAGTTTTGGAGATACAAGCTAATTTTGTACGATGCGTTATTTCTTCTCGTAAAGAGTTTCCAATGCGTACGTATATGTCTTTACTCTGCAAAACTGTATTTCCTTATGAAGTGGTATTCTTACATATCCTTTCGAGAGAAAACTGTCCTGTGCCTTCTCTTTTGAGGCTACACACTTAGACATACACGCAACATGAAAGCTTTTCGACTTACAACGTGTTGTTTAGGAAAAACAATATAATTTCGCACGATGCGGGATTTCCTTAAAACGTGATTTTCTGAAAAATTTTGACGAAAGAAAATTCTCCTTTTGGTTCTCTTTAGATGCTACATGTTAAGACGTACACGCCACAACAATTCTTTTCGAGATACAACGTGTAGTTTTGGAGATACAAGCTAATTTTGTACGATGCGTTATTTCTTCTCGTAAAGAGTTTCCAATGCGTACGTATATGTCTTTACTCTGCAAAACTGTATTTCCTTATGAAGTGGTATTCTTACATATCCTTTCGAGAGAAAACTGTCCTGTGCCTTCTCTTTTGAGGCTACACACTTAGACATACACGCAACATGAAAGCTTTTCGACTTACAACGTGTTGTTTAGGAAAAACAAGATAATTTCGCACGATGCGGGATTTCCTTAAAACGTGATTTTCTGAAAAATTTTGACGAAAGAAAATTCTCCTTTTGGTTCTCTTTAGATGCTACATGTTAAGACGTACACGCCACAACAATTCTTTTCGAGATACAACGTGTAGTTTTGGAGATACAAGCTAATTTTGTACGATGCGTTATTTCTTCTCATAAAGAGTTTCCAATGCGTACGTATATGTCTTTACTCTGCAAAACTGTATTTCCTTATGAAGTGGTATTCTTACATATCCTTTCGAGAGAAAACTGTCCTCTGCCTTCTCTTTTGAGGCTACACACTTAGACATACACGCAACATGAAAGCTTTTGGACTTACAACGTGTTGTTTAGGAAAAACAAGATAATTTCGCACGATGCGGGATTTCCTTAAAACGTGATTTTCTGAAAAATTTTGACGAAAGAAAATTCTCCTTTTGGTTCTCTTTAGATGCTACATGTTAAGACGTACACCCCACAACAATTCTTTTCGAGATACAACGTGTAGTTTTGGAGATACAAGCTAATTTTGTACGATGCGTTATTTCTTCTCGTAAAGAGTTTCCAATGCGTACGTATATGTCTTTACTCTGCAAAACTGTATTTCCTTATGAAGTGGTATTCTTACATATCCTTTCGAGAGAAAACTGTCCTGTGCCTTCTCTTTTGAGGCTACACACTTAGACATACACGCAACATGAAAGCTTTTCGACTTACAACGTGTTGTTTAGGAAAAACAAGATAATTTCGCACGATGCGGGATTTCCTTAAAACGTGATTTTCTGAAAAATTTTGACGAAAGAAAATTCTCCTTTTGGTTCTCTTTAGATGCTACACGTTAAGCCGTACACGCCACAACAATTCTTTTCGAGATACAACGTGTAGTTTTGGAGATACAAGCTAATTTTGTACGATGCGTTATTTCTTCTCGTAAAGAGTTTCCAATGCGTACGTATATGTCTTTACTCTGCAAAACTGTATTTCCTTATGAAGTGGTATTCTTACATATCCTTTCGAGAGAAAACTGTCCTGTGCCTTCTCTTTTGAGGCTACACACTTAGACATACACGCAACATGAAAGCTTTTCGACTTACAACGTGTTGTTTAGGAAAAACAAGATAATTTCGCACGATGCGGGATTTCCTTAAAACGTGATTTTCTGAAAAATTTTGACGAAAGAAAATTCTCCTTTTGGTTCTCTTTAGATGCTACACGTTAAGACGTACACGCCACAACAATTCTTTTCGAGATACAACGTGTAGTTTTGGAGATACAAGCTAATTTTGTTCTATGCGTTATTTCTTCTCGTAAAGAGTTTCCAATGCGTACGTATATGTCTTTACTCTGCAAAACTGTATTTCCTTATGAAGTGGTATTCTTACATATCCTTTCGAGAGAAAACTGTCCTGTGCCTTCTCTTTTGAGGCTACACACTGAGACATACACGCAACATGAAAGCTTTTCGACTTACAACGTGTTGTTTAGGAAAAACAAGATAATTTCGCACGATGCGGGATTTCCTTAAAACGTGATTTTCTGAAAAATTTTGACGAAAGAAAATTCTCCTTTTGGTTCTCTTTAGATGCTACACGTTAAGACGTACACGCCACAACAATTCTTTTCGAGATACAACGTGTAGTTTTGGAGATACAAGCTAATTTTGTACGATGCGTTATTTCTTCTCGTAAAGAGTTTCCAATGCGTACGTATATGTCTTTACTCTGCAAAACTGTATTTCCTTATGAAGTGGTATTCTTACATATCCTTTCGAGAGAAAACTGTCCTGTGCCTTCTCTTTTGAGGCTACACACTTAGACATACACGCAACATGAAAGCTTTTCGACTTACAACGTGTTGTTTAGGAAAAACAAGATAATTTCGCACGATGCGGGATTTCCTTAAAACGTGATTTTCTGAAAAATTTTGACGAAAGAAAATTCTCCTTTTGGTTCTCTTTAGATGCTACACGTTAAGACGTACACGCCACAACAATTCTTTTCGCGATACAACGTGTAGTTTTGGAGATACAAGCTAATTTTGTACGATGCGTTATTTCTTCTCGTAAAGAGTTTCCAATGCGTACGTATATGTCTTTACTCTGCAAAACTGTATTTCCTTATGAAGTGGTATTCTTACATATCCTTTCGAGAGAAAACTGTCCTGTGCCTTCTCTTTTGAGGCTACACACTTAGACATACACGCAACATGAAAGCTTTTCGACTTACAACGTGTTGTTTAGGAAAAACAAGATAATTTCGCACGATGCGGGATTTCCTTAAAACGTGATTTTCTGAAAAATTTTGACGAGAGAAAATTCTCCTTTTGGTTCTCTTTAGATGCTACATGTTAAGACGTACACGCCACAACAATTCTTTTCGAGATACAACGTGTAGTTTTGGAGATACAAGCTAATTTTGTACGATGCGTTATTTCTTCTCGTAAAGAGTTTCCAATGCGTACGTATATGTCTTTACTCTGCAAAACTGTATTTCCTTATGAAGTGGTATTCTTACATATCCTTTCGAGAGAAAACTGTCCTGTGCCTTCTCTTTTGAGGCTACACACTTAGACATACACGCAACATGAAAGCTTTTCGACTTACAACGTGTTGTTTAGGAAAAACAAGATAATTTCGCACGATGCGGGATTTCCTTAAAACGTGATTTTCTGAAAAATTTTGACGAAAGAAAATTCTCCTTTTGGTTCTCTTTAGATGCTACATGTTAAGACGTACACGCCACAACAATTCTTTTCGAGATACAACGTGTAGTTTTGGAGATACAAGCTAATTTTGTACGATGCGTTATTTCTTCTCGTAAAGAGTTTCCAATGCGTACGTATATGTCTTTACTCTGCAAAACTGTATTTCCTTATGAAGTGGTATTCTTACATATCCTTTCGAGAGAAAACTGTCCTGTGCCTTCTCTTTTGAGGCTACACACTTAGACATACACGCAACATGAAAGCTTTTCGACTTACAACGTGTTGTTTAGGAAAAACAAGATAATTTCGCACGATGCGGGATTTCCTTAAAACGTGATTTTCTGAAAATTTTTGACGAAAGAAAATTCTCCTTTTGGTTCTCTTTAGATGCTACATGTTAAGACGTACACGCCACAACAATTCTTTTCGAGATACAACGTGTAGTTTTGGAGATACAAGCTAATTTTGTACGATGCGTTATTTCTTCTCGTAAAGAGTTTCCAATGCGTACGTATATGTCTTTACTCTGCAAAACTGTATTTCCTTATGAAGTGGTATTCTTACATATCCTTTCGAGAGAAAACTGTCCTGTGCCTTCTCTTTTGAGGCTACACACTTAGACATACACGCAACATGAAAGCTTTTGGACTTACAACGTGTTGTTTAGGAAAAACAAGATAATTTCGCACGATGCGGGATTTCCTTAAAACGTGATTTTCTGAAAAATTTTGACGAAAGAAAATTCTCCTTTTGGTTCTCTTTAGATGCTACATGTTAAGACGTACACCCCACAACAATTCTTTTCGAGATACAACGTGTAGTTTTGGAGATACAAGCTAATTTTGTACGATGCGTTATTTCTTCTCGTAAAGAGTTTCCAATGCGTACGTATATGTCTTTACTCTGCAAAACTGTATTTCCTTATGAAGTGGTATTCTTACATATCCTTTCGAGAGAAAACTGTCCTGTGCCTTCTCTTTTGAGGCTACACACTTAGACATACACGCAACATGAAAGCTTTTCGACTTACAACGTGTTGTTTAGGAAAAACAAGATAATTTCGCACGATGCGGGATTTCCTTAAAACGTGATTTTCTGAAAAATTTTGACGAAAGAAAATTCTCCTTTTGGTTCTCTTTAGATGCTACATGTTAAGCCGTACACGCCACAACAATTCTTTTCGAGATACAACGTGTAGTTTTGGAGATACAAGCTAATTTTGTACGATGCGTTATTTCTTCTCGTAAAGAGTTTCCAATGCGTACGTATATGTCTTTACTCTGCAAAACTGTATTTCCTTATGAAGTGGTATTCTTACATATCCTTTCGAGAGAAAACTGTCCTGTGCCTTCTCTTTTGAGGCTACACACTTAGACATACACGCAACATGAAAGCTTTTCGACTTACAACGTGTTGTTTAGGAAAAACAAGATAATTTCGCACGATGCGGGATTTCCTTAAAACGTGATTTTCTGAAAAATTTTGACGAAAGAAAATTCTCCTTTTGGTTCTCTTTAGATGCTACACGTTAAGACGTACACGCCACAACAATTCTTTTCGCGATACAACGTGTAGTTTTGGAGATACAAGCTAATTTTGTACGATGCGTTATTTCTTCTCGTAAAGAGTTTCCAATGCGTACGTATATGTCTTTACTCTGCAAAACTGTATTTCCTTATGAAGTGGTATTCTTACATATCCTTTCGAGAGAAAACTGTCCTGTGCCTTCTCTTTTGAGGCTACACACTTAGACATACACGCAACATGAAAGCTTTTCGACTTACAACGTGTTGTTTAGGAAAAACAAGATAATTTCGCACGATGCGGGATTTCCTTAAAACGTGATTTTCTGAAAAATTTTGACGAGAGAAAATTCTCCTTTTGGTTCTCTTTAGATGCTACATGTTAAGACGTACACGCCACAACAATTCTTTTCGAGATACAACGTGTAGTTTTGGAGATACAAGCTAATTTTGTACGATGCGTTATTTCTTCTCGTAAAGAGTTTCCAATGCGTACGTATATGTCTTTACTCTGCAAAACTGTATTTCCTTATGAAGTGGTATTCTTACATATCCTTTCGAGAGAAAACTGTCCTGTGCCTTCTCTTTTGAGGCTACACACTTAGACATACACGCAACATGAAAGCTTTTCGACTTACAACGTGTTGTTTAGGAAAAACAAGATAATTTCGCACGATGCGGGATTTCCTTAAAACGTGATTTTCTGAAAAATTTTGACGAAAGAAAATTCTCCTTTTGGTTCTCTTTAGATGCTACATGTTAAGACGTACACGCCACAACAATTCTTTTCGAGATACAACGTGTAGTTTTGGAGATACAAGCTAATTTTGTACGATGCGTTATTTCTTCTCGTAAAGAGTTTCCAATGCGTACGTATATGTCTTTACTCTGCAAAACTGTATTTCCTTATGAAGTGGTATTCTTACATATCCTTTCGAGAGAAAACTGTCCTGTGCCTTCTCTTTTGAGGCTACACACTTAGACATACACGCAACATGAAAGCTTTTCGACTTACAACGTGTTGTTTAGGAAAAACAAGATAATTTCGCACGATGCGGGATTTCCTTAAAACGTGATTTTCTGAAAATTTTTGACGAAAGAAAATTCTCCTTTTGGTTCTCTTTAGATGCTACATGTTAAGACGTACACGCCACAACAATTCTTTTCGAGATACAACGTGTAGTTTTGGAGATACAAGCTAATTTTGTACGATGCGTTATTTCTTCTCGTAAAGAGTTTCCAATGCGTACGTATATGTCTTTACTCTGCAAAACTGTATTTCCTTATGAAGTGGTATTCTTACATATCCTTTCGAGAGAAAACTGTCCTGTGCCTTCTCTTTTGAGGCTACACACTTAGACATACACGCAACATGAAAGCTTTTGGACTTACAACGTGTTGTTTAGGAAAAACAAGATAATTTCGCACGATGCGGGATTTCCTTAAAACGTGATTTTCTGAAAAATTTTGACGAAAGAAAATTCTCCTTTTGGTTCTCTTTAGATGCTACATGTTAAGACGTACACCCCACAACAATTCTTTTCGAGATACAACGTGTAGTTTTGGAGATACAAGCTAATTTTGTACGATGCGTTATTTCTTCTCGTAAAGAGTTTCCAATGCGTACGTATATGTCTTTACTCTGCAAAACTGTATTTCCTTATGAAGTGGTATTCTTACATATCCTTTCGAGAGAAAACTGTCCTGTGCCTTCTCTTTTGAGGCTACACACTTAGACATACACGCAACATGAAAGCTTTTCGACTTACAACGTGTTGTTTAGGAAAAACAAGATAATTTCGCACGATGCGGGATTTCCTTAAAACGTGATTTTCTGAAAAATTTTGACGAAAGAAAATTCTCCTTTTGGTTCTCTTTAGATGCTACATGTTAAGCCGTACACGCCACAACAATTCTTTTCGAGATACAACGTGTAGTTTTGGAGATACAAGCTAATTTTGTACGATGCGTTATTTCTTCTCGTAAAGAGTTTCCAATGCGTACGTATATGTCTTTACTCTGCAAAACTGTATTTCCTTATGAAGTGGTATTCTTACATATCCTTTCGAGAGAAAACTGTCCTGTGCCTTCTCTTTTGAGGCTACACACTTAGACATACACGCAACATGAAAGCTTTTCGACTTACAACGTGTTGTTTAGGAAAAACAAGATAATTTCGCACGATGCGGGATTTCCTTAAAACGTGATTTTCTGAAAAATTTTGACGAAAGAAAATTCTCCTTTTGGTTCTCTTTAGATGCTACACGTTAAGACGTACACGCCACAACAATTCTTTTCGAGATACAACGTGTAGTTTTGGAGATACAAGCTAATTTTGTTCTATGCGTTATTTCTTCTCGTAAAGAGTTTCCAATGCGTACGTATATGTCTTTACTCTGCAAAACTGTATTTCCTTATGAAGTGGTATTCTTACATATCCTTTCGAGAGAAAACTGTCCTGTGCCTTCTCTTTTGAGGCTACACACTGAGACATACACGCAACATGAAAGCTTTTCGACCTACAACGTGTTGTTTAGGAAAAACAAGATAATTTCGCACGATGCGGGATTTCCTTAAAACGTGATTTTCTGAAAAATTTTGACGAAAGAAAATTCTCCTTTTGGTTCTCTTTAGATGCTACACGTTAAGACGTACACGCCACAACAATTCTTTTCGAGATACAACGTGTAGTTTTGGAGATACAAGCTAATTTTGTACGATGCGTTATTTCTTCTCGTAAAGAGTTTCCAATGCGTACGTATATGTCTTTACTCTGCAAAACTGTATTTCCTTATGAAGTGGTATTCTTACATATCCTTTCGAGAGAAAACTGTCCTGTGCCTTCTCTTTTGAGGCTACACACTTAGACATACACGCAACATGAAAGCTTTTCGACTTACAACGTGTTGTTTAGGAAAAACAAGATAATTTCGCACGATGCGGGATTTCCTTAAAACGTGATTTTCTGAAAAATTTTGACGAAAGAAAATTCTCCTTTTGGTTCTCTTTAGATGCTACATGTTAAGACGTACACGCCACAACAATTCTTTTCGCGATACAACGTGTAGTTTTGGAGATACAAGCTAATTTTGTACGATGCGTTATTTCTTCTCGTAAAGAGTTTCCAATGCGTACGTATATGTCTTTACTCTGCAAAACTGTATTTCCTTATGAAGTGGTATTCTTACATATCCTTTCGAGAGAAAACTGTCCTGTGCCTTCTCTTTTGAGGCTACACACTTAGACATACACGCAACATGAAAGCTTTTCGACTTACAACGTGTTGTTTAGGAAAAACAAGATAATTTCGCACGATGCGGGATTTCCTTAAAACGTGATTTTGTGAAAAATTTTGACGAGAGAAAATTCTCCTTTTGGTTCTCTTTAGATGCTACATGTTAAGACGTACACGCCACAACAATTCTTTTCGAGATACAACGTGTAGTTTTGGAGATACAAGCTAATTTTGTACGATGCGTTATTTCTTCTCGTAAAGAGTTTCCAATGCGTACGTATATGTCTTTACTCTGCAAAACTGTATTTCCTTATGAAGTGGTATTCTTACATATCCTTTCGAGAGAAAACTGTCCTGTGCCTTCTCTTTTGAGGCTACACACTTAGACATACACGCAACATGAAAGCTTTTCGACTTACAACGTGTTGTTTAGGAAAAACAATATAATTTCGCACGATGCGGGATTTCCTTAAAACGTGATTTTCTGAAAAATTTTGACGAAAGAAAATTCTCCTTTTGGTTCTCTTTAGATGCTACATGTTAAGACGTACACGCCACAACAATTCTTTTCGAGATACAACGTGTAGTTTTGGAGATACAAGCTAATTTTGTACGATGCGTTATTTCTTCTCGTAAAGAGTTTCCAATGCGTACGTATATGTCTTTACTCTGCAAAACTGTATTTCCTTATGAAGTGGTATTCTTACATATCCTTTCGAGAGAAAACTGTCCTGTGCCTTCTCTTTTGAGGCTACACACTTAGACATACACGCAACATGAAAGCTTTTCGACTTACAACGTGTTGTTTAGGAAAAACAAGATAATTTCGCACGATGCGGGATTTCCTTAAAACGTGATTTTCTGAAAAATTTTGACGAAAGAAAATTCTCCTTTTGGTTCTCTTTAGATGCTACATGTTAAGACGTACACGCCACAACAATTCTTTTCGAGATACAACGTGTAGTTTTGGAGATACAAGCTAATTTTGTACGATGCGTTATTTCTTCTCATAAAGAGTTTCCAATGCGTACGTATATGTCTTTACTCTGCAAAACTGTATTTCCTTATGAAGTGGTATTCTTACATATCCTTTCGAGAGAAAACTGTCCTGTGCCTTCTCTTTTGAGGCTACACACTTAGACATACACGCAACATGAAAGCTTTTGGACTTACAACGTGTTGTTTAGGAAAAACAAGATAATTTCGCACGATGCGGGATTTCCTTAAAACGTGATTTTCTGAAAAATTTTGACGAAAGAAAATTCTCCTTTTGGTTCTCTTTAGATGCTACATGTTAAGACGTACACCCCACAACAATTCTTTTCGAGATACAACGTGTAGTTTTGGAGATACAAGCTAATTTTGTACGATGCGTTATTTCTTCTCGTAAAGAGTTTCCAATGCGTACGTATATGTCTTTACTCTGCAAAACTGTATTTCCTTATGAAGTGGTATTCTTACATATCCTTTCGAGAGAAAACTGTCCTGTGCCTTCTCTTTTGAGGCTACACACTTAGACATACACGCAACATGAAAGCTTTTCGACTTACAACGTGTTGTTTAGGAAAAACAAGATAATTTCGCACGATGCGGGATTTCCTTAAAACGTGATTTTCTGAAAAATTTTGACGAAAGAAAATTCTCCTTTTGGTTCTCTTTAGATGCTACATGTTAAGCCGTACACGCCACAACAATTCTTTTCGAGATACAACGTGTAGTTTTGGAGATACAAGCTAATTTTGTACGATGCGTTATTTCTTCTCGTAAAGAGTTTCCAATGCGTACGTATATGTCTTTACTCTGCAAAACTGTATTTCCTTATGAAGTGGTATTCTTACATATCCTTTCGAGAGAAAACTGTCCTGTGCCTTCTCTTTTGAGGCTACACACTTAGACATACACGCAACATGAAAGCTTTTCGACTTACAACGTGTTGTTTAGGAAAAACAAGATAATTTCGCACGATGCGGGATTTCCTTAAAACGTGATTTTGTGAAAAATTTTGACGAGAGAAAATTCTCCTTTTGGTTCTCTTTAGATGCTACATGTTAAGACGTACACGCCACAACAATTCTTTTCGAGATACAACGTGTAGTTTTGGAGATACAAGCTAATTTTGTACGATGCGTTATTTCTTCTCGTAAAGAGTTTCCAATGCGTACGTATATGTCTTTACTCTGCAAAACTGTATTTCCTTATGAAGTGGTATTCTTACATATCCTTTCGAGAGAAAACTGTCCTGTGCCTTCTCTTTTGAGGCTACACACTTAGACATACACGCAACATGAAAGCTTTTCGACTTACAACGTGTTGTTTAGGAAAAACAATATAATTTCGCACGATGCGGGATTTCCTTAAAACGTGATTTTCTGAAAAATTTTGACGAAAGAAAATTCTCCTTTTGGTTCTCTTTAGATGCTACATGTTAAGACGTACACGCCACAACAATTCTTTTCGAGATACAACGTGTAGTTTTGGAGATACAAGCTAATTTTGTACGATGCGTTATTTCTTCTCGTAAAGAGTTTCCAATGCGTACGTATATGTCTTTACTCTGCAAAACTGTATTTCCTTATGAAGTGGTATTCTTACATATCCTTTCGAGAGAAAACTGTCCTGTGCCTTCTCTTTTGAGGCTACACACTTAGACATACACGCAACATGAAAGCTTTTCGACTTACAACGTGTTGTTTAGGAAAAACAAGATAATTTCGCACGATGCGGGATTTCCTTAAAACGTGATTTTCTGAAAAATTTTGACGAAAGAAAATTCTCCTTTTGGTTCTCTTTAGATGCTACATGTTAAGACGTACACGCCACAACAATTCTTTTCGAGATACAACGTGTAGTTTTGGAGATACAAGCTAATTTTGTACGATGCGTTATTTCTTCTCATAAAGAGTTTCCAATGCGTACGTATATGTCTTTACTCTGCAAAACTGTATTTCCTTATGAAGTGGTATTCTTACATATCCTTTCGAGAGAAAACTGTCCTGTGCCTTCTCTTTTGAGGCTACACACTTAGACATACACGCAACATGAAAGCTTTTGGACTTACAACGTGTTGTTTAGGAAAAACAAGATAATTTCGCACGATGCGGGATTTCCTTAAAACGTGATTTTCTGAAAAATTTTGACGAAAGAAAATTCTCCTTTTGGTTCTCTTTAGATGCTACATGTTAAGACGTACACCCCACAACAATTCTTTTCGAGATACAACGTGTAGTTTTGGAGATACAAGCTAATTTTGTACGATGCGTTATTTCTTCTCGTAAAGAGTTTCCAATGCGTACGTATATGTCTTTACTCTGCAAAACTGTATTTCCTTATGAAGTGGTATTCTTACATATCCTTTCGAGAGAAAACTGTCCTGTGCCTTCTCTTTTGAGGCTACACACTTAGACATACACGCAACATGAAAGCTTTTCGACTTACAACGTGTTGTTTAGGAAAAACAAGATAATTTCGCACGATGCGGGATTTCCTTAAAACGTGATTTTCTGAAAAATTTTGACGAAAGAAAATTCTCCTTTTGGTTCTCTTTAGATGCTACATGTTAAGCCGTACACGCCACAACAATTCTTTTCGAGATACAACGTGTAGTTTTGGAGATACAAGCTAATTTTGTACGATGCGTTATTTCTTCTCGTAAAGAGTTTCCAATGCGTACGTATATGTCTTTACTCTGCAAAACTGTATTTCCTTATGAAGTGGTATTCTTACATATCCTTTCGAGAGAAAACTGTCCTGTGCCTTCTCTTTTGAGGCTACACACTTAGACATACACGCAACATGAAAGCTTTTCGACTTACAACGTGTTGTTTAGGAAAAACAAGATAATTTCGCACGATGCGGGATTTCCTTAAAACGTGATTTTCTGAAAAATTTTGACGAAAGAAAATTCTCCTTTTGGTTCTCTTTAGATGCTACACGTTAAGACGTACACGCCACAACAATTCTTTTCGAGATACAACGTGTAGTTTTGGAGATACAAGCTAATTTTGTTCTATGCGTTATTTCTTCTCGTAAAGAGTTTCCAATGCGTACGTATATGTCTTTACTCTGCAAAACTGTATTTCCTTATGAAGTGGTATTCTTACATATCCTTTCGAGAGAAAACTGTCCTGTGCCTTCTCTTTTGAGGCTACACACTGAGACATACACGCAACATGAAAGCTTTTCGACTTACAACGTGTTGTTTAGGAAAAACAAGATAATTTCGCACGATGCGGGATTTCCTTAAAACGTGATTTTCTGAAAAATTTTGACGAAAGAAAATTCTCCTTTTGGTTCTCTTTAGATGCTACACGTTAAGACGTACACGCCACAACAATTCTTTTCGAGATACAACGTGTAGTTTTGGAGATACAAGCTAATTTTGTACGATGCGTTATTTCTTCTCGTAAAGAGTTTCCAATGCGTACGTATATGTCTTTACTCTGCAAAACTGTATTTCCTTATGAAGTGGTATTCTTACATATCCTTTCGAGAGAAAACTGTCCTGTGCCTTCTCTTTTGAGGCTACACACTTAGACATACACGCAACATGAAAGCTTTTCGACTTACAACGTGTTGTTTAGGAAAAACAAGATAATTTCGCACGATGCGGGATTTCCTTAAAACGTGATTTTCTGAAAAATTTTGACGAAAGAAAATTCTCCTTTTGGTTCTCTTTAGATGCTACATGTTAAGACGTACACGCCACAACAATTCTTTTCGCGATACAACGTGTAGTTTTGGAGATACAAGCTAATTTTGTACGATGCGTTATTTCTTCTCGTAAAGAGTTTCCAATGCGTACGTATATGTCTTTACTCTGCAAAACTGTATTTCCTTATGAAGTGGTATTCTTACATATCCTTTCGAGAGAAAACTGTCCTGTGCCTTCTCTTTTGAGGCTACACACTTAGACATACACGCAACATGAAAGCTTTTCGACTTACAACGTGTTGTTTAGGAAAAACAAGATAATTTCGCACGATGCGGGATTTCCTTAAAACGTGATTTTCTGAAAAATTTTGACGAGAGAAAATTCTCCTTTTGGTTCTCTTTAGATGCTACATGTTAAGACGTACACGCCACAACAATTCTTTTCGAGATACAACGTGTAGTTTTGGAGATACAAGCTAATTTTGTTCTATGCGTTATTTCTTCTCGTAAAGAGTTTCCAATGCGTACGTATATGTCTTTACTCTGCAAAACTGTATTTCCTTATGAAGTGGTATTCTTACATATCCTTTCGAGAGAAAACTGTCCTGTGCCTTCTCTTTTGAGGCTACACACTTAGACATACACGCAACATGAAAGCTTTTCGACTTACAACGTGTTGTTTAGGAAAAACAAGATAATTTCGCACGATGCGGGATTTCCTTAAAACGTGATTTTCTGAAAAATTTTGACGAAAGAAAATTCTCCTTTTGGTTCTCTTTAGATGCTACATGTTAAGACGTACACGCCACAACAATTCTTTTCGAGATACAACGTGTAGTTTTGGAGATACAAGCTAATTTTGTACGATGCGTTATTTCTTCTCGTAAAGAGTTTCCAATGCGTACGTATATGTCTTTACTCTGCAAAACTGTATTTCCTTATGAAGTGGTATTCTTACATATCCTTTCGAGAGAAAACTGTCCTGTGCCTTCTCTTTTGAGGCTACACACTTAGACATACACGCAACATGAAAGTTTTTCGACTTACAACGTGTTGTTTAGGAAAAACAAGATAATTTCGCACGATGCGGGATTTCCTTAAAACGTGATTTTCTGAAAAATTTTGACGAAAGAAAATTCTCCTTTTGGTTCTCTTTAGATGCTACATGTTAAGACGTACACGCCACAACAATTCTTTTCGAGATACAACGTGTAGTTTTGGAGATACAAGCTAATTTTGTACGATGCGTTATTTCTTCTCGTAAAGAGTTTCCAATGCGTACGTATATGTCTTTACTCTGCAAAACTGTATTTCCTTATGAAGTGGTATTCTTACATATCCTTTCGAGAGAAAACTGTCCTGTGCCTTCTCTTTTGAGGCTACACACTTAGACATACACGCAACATGAAAGCTTTTCGACTTACAACGTGTTGTTTAGGAAAAACAAGATAATTTCGCACGATGCGGGATTTCCTTAAAACGTGATTTTCTGAAAAATTTTGACGAAAGAAAATTCTCCTTTTGGTTCTCTTTAGATGCTACACGTTAAGACGTACACGCCACAACAATTCTTTTCGAGATACAACGTGTAGTTTTGGAGATACAAGCTAATTTTGTACGATGCGTTATTTCTTCTCGTAAAGAGTTTCCAATGCGTACGTATATGTCTTTACTCTGCAAAACTGTATTTCCTTATGAAGTGGTATTCTTACATATCCTTTCGAGAGAAAACTGTCCTGTGCCTTCTCTTTTGAGGCTACACACTTAGACATACACGCAACATGAAAGCTTTTGGACTTACAACGTGTTGTTTAGGAAAAACAAGATAATTTCGCACGATGCGGGATTTCCTTAAAACGTGATTTTCTGAAAAATTTTGACGAAAGAAAATTCTCCTTTTGGTTCTCTTTAGATGCTACACGTTAAGACGTACACGCCACAACAATTCTTTTCGAGATACAACGTGTAGTTTTGGAGATACAAGCTAATTTTGTACGATGCGTTATTTCTTCTCGTAAGAGTTTCCAATGCGTACGTATATGTCTTTACTCTGCAAAACTGTATTTCCTTATGAAGTGGTATTCTTACATATCCTTTCGAGAGAAAACTGTCCTGTGCCTTCTCTTTTGAGGCTACACACTTAGACATACACGCAACATGAAAGCTTTTCGACTTACAACGTGTTGTTTAGGAAAAACAAGATAATTTCGCACGATGCGGGATTTCCTTAAAACGTGATTTTCTGAAAAATTTTGACGAAAGAAAATTCTCCTTTTGGTTCTCTTTAGATGCTACATGTTAAGACGTACACGCCACAACAATTCTTTTCGAGATACAACGTGTAGTTTTGGAGATACATGCTAATTTTGTACGATGCGTTATTTCTTCTCGTAAAGAGTTTCCAATGCGTACGTATATGTCTTTACTCTGCAAAACTGTATTTCCTTATGAAGTGGTATTCTTACATATCCTTTCGAGAGAAAACTGTCCTGTGCCTTCTCTTTTGAGGCTACACACTTAGACATACACGCAACATGAAAGCTTTTCGACTTACAACGTGTTGTTTAGGAAAAACAAGATAATTTCGCACGATGCGGGATTTCCTTAAAACTTGATTTTCTGAAAAATTTTGACGAAAGAAAATTCTCCTTTTGGTTCTCTTTAGATGCTACACGTTAAGACGTACACGCCACAACAATTCTTTTCGAGATACAACGTGTAGTTTTGGAGATACAAGCTAATTTTGTACGATGCGTTATTTCTTCTCGTAAAGAGTTTCCAATGCGTACGTATATGTCTTTACTCTGCAAAACTGTATTTCCTTATGAAGTGGTATTCTTACATATCCTTTCGAGAGAAAACTGTCCTGTGCCTTCTCTTTTGAGGCTACACACTTAGACATACACGCAACATGAAAGCTTTTCGACTTACAACGTGTTGTTTAGGAAAAACAAGATAATTTCGCACGATGCGGGATTTCCTTAAAACGTGATTTTCTGAAAAATTTTGACGAAAGAAAATTCTCCTTTTGGTTCTCTTTAGATGCTACACGTTAAGACGTACACGCCACAACAATTCTTTTCGAGATACAACGTGTAGTTTTGGAGATACAAGCTAATTTTGTACGATGCGTTATTTCTTCTCGTAAAGAGTTTCCAATGCGTACGTATATGTCTTTACTCTGCAAAACTGTATTTCCTTATGAAGTGGTATTCTTACATATCCTTTCGAGAGAAAACTGTCCTGTGCCTTCTCTTTTGAGGCTACACACTTAGACATACACGCAACATGAAAGCTTTTCGACTTACAACGTGTTGTTTAGGAAAAACAAGATAATTTCGCACGATGCGGGATTTCCTTAAAACGTGATTTTGTGAAAAATTTTGACGAAAGAAAATTCTCCTTTTGGTTCTCTTTAGATGCTACATGTTAAGACGTACACGCCACAACAATTCTTTTCGAGATACAACGTGTAGTTTTGGAGATACAAGCTAATTTTGTACGATGCGTTATTTCTTCTCGTAAAGAGTTTCCAATGCGTACGTATATGTCTTTACTCTGCAAAACTGTATTTCCTTATGAAGTGGTATTCTTACATATCCTTTCGAGAGAAAACTGTCCTGTGCCTTCTCTTTTGAGGCTACACACTTAGACATACACGCAACATGAAAGCTTTTCGACTTACAACGTGTTGTTTAGGAAAAACAATATAATTTCGCACGATGCGGGATTTCCTTAAAACGTGATTTTCTGAAAAATTTTGACGAAAGAAAATTCTCCTTTTGGTTCTCTTTAGATGCTACATGTTAAGACGTACACGCCACAACAATTCTTTTCGAGATACAACGTGTAGTTTTGGAGATACAAGCTAATTTTGTACGATGCGTTATTTCTTCTCGTAAAGAGTTTCCAATGCGTACGTATATGTCTTTACTCTGCAAAACTGTATTTCCTTATGAAGTGGTATTCTTACATATCCTTTCGAGAGAAAACTGTCCTGTGCCTTCTCTTTTGAGGCTACACACTTAGACATACACGCAACATGAAAGCTTTTCGACTTACAACGTGTTGTTTAGGAAAAACAAGATAATTTCGCACGATGCGGGATTTCCTTAAAACGTGATTTTCTGAAAAATTTTGACGAAAGAAAATTCTCCTTTTGGTTCTCTTTAGATGCTACATGTTAAGACGTACACGCCACAACAATTCTTTTCGAGATACAACGTGTAGTTTTGGAGATACAAGCTAATTTAGTACGATGCGTTATTTATTCTCGTAAGAGGTTTCCAATGCGTACGTATATGTCTTTACTCTGCAAAACTGTATTTCCTTATGAAGTGGTATTCTTACATATCCTTTCGAGAGAAAACTGTCCTGTGCCTTCTCTTTTGAGGCTACACACTTAGACATACACGCAACATGAAAGCTTTTCGACTTACAACGTGTTGTTTAGGAAAAAACAAGATAATTTCGCACGATGCGGGATTTCCTTAAAACGTGATTTTCTGAAAAATTTTGACGAAAGAAAATTCTCCTTTTGGTTCTCTTTAGATGCTACATGTTAAGACGTACACGCCACAACAATTCTTTTCGAGATACAACGTGTAGTTTTGGAGATACAAGCTAATTTTGTACGATGCGTTATTTCTTCTCGTAAAGAGTTTCCAATGCGTACGTATATGTCTTTACTCTGCAAAACTGTATTTCCTTATGAAGTGGTATTCTTACATATCCTTTCGAGAGAAAACTGTCCTGTGCCTTCTCTTTTGAGGCTACACACTTAGACATACACGCAACATGAAAGCTTTTCGACTTACAACGTGTTGTTTAGGAAAAACAAGATAATTTCGCACGATGCGGGATTTCCTTATAACGTGATTTTCTGAAAATTTTTGACGAAAGAAAATTCTCCTTTTGGTTCTCTTTAGATGCTACATGTTAAGACGTACACGCCACAACAATTCTTTTCGAGATACAACGTGTAGTTTTGGAGATACAAGCTAATTTTGTACGATGCGTTATTTCTTCTCGTAAAGAGTTTCCAATGCGTACGTATATGTCTTTACTCTGCAAAACTGTATTTCCTTATGAAGTGGTATTCTTACATATCCTTTCGAGAGAAAACTGTCCTGTGCCTTCTCTTTTGAGGCTACACACTTAGACATACACGCAACATGAAAGCTTTTCGACTTACAACGTGTTGTTTAGGAAAAACAAGATAATTTCGCACGATGCGGGATTTCCTTAAAACGTGATTTTCTGAAAAATTTTGACGAAAGAAAATTCTCCTTTTGGTTCTCTTTAGATGCTACATGTTAAGACGTACACGCCACAACAATTCTTTTCGAGATACAACGTGTAGTTTTGGAGATACAAGCTAATTTTGTACTATGCGTTATTTCTTCTCGTAAAGAGTTTCCAATGCGTACGTATATGTCTTTACTCTGCAAAACTGTATTTCCTTATGAAGTGGTATTCTTACATATCCTTTCGAGAGAAAACTGTCCTGTGCCTTCTCTTTTGAGGCTACACACTTAGACATACACGCAACATGAAAGCTTTTCGACTTACAACGTGTTGTTTAGGAAAAACAAGATAATTTCGCACGATGCGGGATTTCCTTAAAACGTGATTTTCTGAAAAATTTTGACGAAAGAAAATTCTCCTTTTGGTTCTCTTTAGATGCTACATGTTAAGACGTACACGCCACAACAATTCTTTTCGAGATACAACGTGTAGTTTTGGAGATACAAGCTAATTTTGTACGATGCGTTATTTCTTCTCGTAAAGAGTTTCCAATGCGTACGTATATGTCTTTACTCTGCAAAACTGTATTTCCTTATGAAGTGGTATTCTTACATATCCTTTCGAGAGAAAACTGTCCTGTGCCTTCTCTTTTGAGGCTACACACTGAGACATACACGCAACATGAAAGCTTTTCGACTTACAACGTGTTGTTTAGGAAAAACAAGATAATTTCGCACGATGCGGGATTTCCTTAAAACGTGATTTTCTGAAAAATTTTGAAGAAAGAAAATTCTCCTTTTGGTTCTCTTTAGATGCTACACGTTAAGACGTACACGCCACAACAATTCTTTTCGAGATACAACGTGTAGTTTTGGAGATACAAGCTAATTTTGTACGATGCGTTATTTCTTCTCGTAAAGAGTTTCCAATGCGTACGTATATGTCTTTACTCTGCAAAACTGTATTTCCTTATGAAGTGGTATTCTTACATATCCTTTCGAGAGAAAACTGTCCTGTGCCTTCTCTTTTGAGGCTACACACTTAGACATACACGCAACATGAAAGCTTTTCGACTTACAACGTGTTGTTTAGGAAAAACAAGATAATTTCGCACGATGCGGGATTTCCTTAAAACGTGATTTTCTGAAAAATTTTGACGAAAGAAAATTCTCCTTTTGGTTCTCTTTAGATGCTACATGTTAAGACGTACACGCCACAACAATTCTTTTCGAGATACAACGTGTAGTTTTGGAGATACAAGCTAATATTGTACGATGCGTTATTTCTTCTCGTAAAGAGTTTCCAATGCGTACGTATATGTCTTTACTCTGCAAAACTGTATTTCCTTATGAAGTGGTATTCTTACATATCCTTTCGAGAGAAAACTGTCCTGTGCCTTCTCTTTTGAGGCTACACACTTAGACATACACGCAACATGAAAGCTTTTCGACTTACAACGTGTTGTTTAGGAAAAACAAGATAATTTCGCACGATGCGGGATTTCCTTAAAACGTGATTTTCTGAAAAATTTTGACGAGAGAAAATTCTCCTTTTGGTTCTCTTTAGATGCTACATGTTAAGACGTACACGCCACAACAATTCTTTTCGAGATACAACGTGTAGTTTTGGAGATACAAGCTAATTTTGTAAGATTCGTTATTTCTTCTCGTAAAGAGTTTCCAATGCGTACGTATATGTCTTTACTCTGCAAAACTGTATTTCCTTATGAAGTGGTATTCTTACATATCCTTTCGAGAGAAAACTGTCCTGTGCCTTCTCTTTTGAGGCTACACACTTAGACATACACGCAACATGAAAGCTTTTCGACTTACAACGTGTTGTTTAGGAAAAACAAGATAATTTCGCACGATGCGGGATTTCCTTAAAACGTGATTTTCTGAAAAATTTTGACGAAAGAAAATTCTCCTTTTGGTTCTCTTTAGATGCTACATGTTAAGACGTACACGCCACAACAATTCTTTTCGAGATACAACGTGTAGTTTTGGAGATACAAGCTAATTTTGTACGATGCGTTATTTCTTCTCGTAAAGAGTTTCCAATGCGTACGTATATGTCTTTACTCTGGAAAACTGTATTTCCTTATGAAGTGGTATTCTTACATATCCTTTCGAGAGAAAACTGTCCTGTGCCTTCTCTTTTGAGGCTACACACTTAGACATACACGCAACATGAAAGTTTTTCGACTTACAACGTGTTGTTTAGGAAAAACAAGATAATTTCGCACGATGCGGGATTTCCTTAAAACGTGATTTTCTGAAAAATTTTGACGAAAGAAAATTCTCCTTTTGGTTCTCTTTAGATGCTACATGTTAAGACGTACACGCCACAACAATTCTTTTCGAGATACAACGTGTAGTTTTGGAGATACAAGCTAATTTTGTACGATGCGTTATTTCTTCTCGTAAAGAGTTTCCAATGCGTACGTATATGTCTTTACTCTGCAAAACTGTATTTCCTTATGAAGTGGTATTCTTACATATCCTTTCGAGAGAAAACTGTCCTGTGCCTTCTCTTTTGAGGCTACACACTTAGACATACACGCAACATGAAAGCTTTTCGACTTACAACGTGTTGTTTAGGAAAAACAAGATAATTTCGCACGATGCGGGAGTTCCTTAAAACGTGATTTTCTGAAAAATTTTGACGAAAGAAAATTCTCCTTTTGGTTCTCTTTAGATGCTACACGTTAAGACGTACACGCCACAACAATTCTTTTCGAGATACAACGTGTAGTTTTGGAGATACAAGCTAATTTTGTACGATGCGTTATTTCTTCTCGTAAAGAGTTTCCAATGCGTACGTATATGTCTTTACTCTGCAAAACTGTATTTCCTTATGAAGTGGTATTCTTACATATCCTTTCGAGAGAAAACTGTCCTGTGCCTTCTCTTTTGAGGCTACACACTTAGACATACACGCAACATGAAAGCTTTTCGACTTACAACGTGTTGTTTAGGAAAAACAAGATAATTTCGCACGATGCGGGATTTCCTTAAAACGTGATTTTCTGAAAAATTTTGACGAAAGAAAATTCTCCTTTTGGTTCTCTTTAGATGCTACACGTTAAGACGTACACGCCACAACAATTCTTTTCGAGATACAACGTGTAGTTTTGGAGATACAAGCTAATTTTGTACGATGCGTTATTTCTTCTCGTAAAGAGTTTCCAATGCGTACGTATATGTCTTTACTCTGCAAAACTGTATTTCCTTATGAAGTGGTATTCTTACATATCCTTTCGAGAGAAAACTGTCCTGTGCCTTCTCTTTTGAGGCTACACACTTAGACATACACGCAACATGAAAGCTTTTCGACTTACAACGTGTTGTTTAGGAAAAACAAGATAATTTCGCACGATGCGGGATTTCCTTAAAACGTGATTTTCTGAAAAATTTTGACGAAAGAAAATTCTCCTTTTGGTTCTCTTTAGATGCTACATGTTAAGACGTACACGCCACAACAATTCTTTTCGAGATACAACGTGTAGTTTTGGAGATACAAGCTAATTTTGTACGATGCGTTATTTCTTCTCGTAAAGAGTTTCCAATGCGTACGTATATGTCTTTACTCTGCAAAACTGTATTTCCTTATGAAGTGGTATTCTTACATATCCTTTCGAGAGAAAACTGTCCTGTGCCTTCTCTTTTGAGGCTACACACTTAGACATACACGCAACATGAAAGCTTTTCGACTTACAACGTGTTGTTTAGGAAAAACAAGATAATTTCGCACGATGCGGGATTTCCTTAAAACTTGATTTTCTGAAAAATTTTGACGAAAGAAAATTCTCCTTTTGGTTCTCTTTAGATGGTACACGTTAAGACGTACACGCCACAACAATTCTTTTCGAGATACAACGTGTAGTTTTGGAGATACAAGCTAATTTTGTACGATGCGTTATTTCTTCTCGTAAAGAGTTTCCAATGCGTACGTATATGTCTTTACTCTGCAAAACTGTATTTCCTTATGAAGTGGTATTCTTACATATCCTTTCGAGAGAAAACTGTCCTGTGCCTTCTCTTTTGAGGCTACACACTTAGACATACACGCAACATGAAAGCTTTTCGACTTACAACGTGTTGTTTAGGAAAAACAAGATAATTTCGCACGATGCGGGATTTCCTTAAAACGTGATTTTCTGAAAAATTTTGACGAAAGAAAATTCTCCTTTTGGTTCTCTTTAGATGCTACACGTTAAGACGTACACGCCACAACAATTCTTTTCGAGATACAACGTGTAGTTTTGGAGATACAAGCTAATTTTGTACGATGCGTTATTTCTTCTCGTAAAGAGTTTCCAATGCGTACGTATATGTCTTTACTCTGCAAAACTGTATTTCCTTATGAAGTGGTATTCTTACATATCCTTTCGAGAGAAAACTGTCCTGTGCCTTCTCTTTTGAGGCTACACACTTAGACATACACGCAACATGAAAGCTTTTCGACTTACAACGTGTTGTTTAGGAAAAACAAGATAATTTCGCACGATGCGGGATTTCCTTAAAACGTGATTTTCTGAAAAATTTTGACGAAAGAAAATTCTCCTTTTGGTTCTCTTTAGATGCTACATGTTAAGACGTACACGCCACAACAATTCTTTTCGAGATACAACGTGTAGTTTTGGAGATACAAGCTAATTTTGTACGATGCGTTATTTCTTCTCGTAAAGAGTTTCCAATGCGTACGTATATGTCTTTACTCTGCAAAACTGTATTTCCTTATGAAGTGGTATTCTTACATATCCTTTCGAGAGAAAACTGTCCTGTGCCTTCTCTTTTGAGGCTACACACTTAGACATACACGCAACATGAAAGCTTTTCGACTTACAACGTGTTGTTTAGGAAAAACAAGATAATTTCGCACGATGCGGGATTTCCTTAAAACGTGATTTTCTGAAAAATTTTGACGAAAGAAAATTCTCCTTTTGGTTCTCTTTAGATGCTACATGTTAAGACGTACACGCCACAACAATTCTTTTCGAGATACAACGTGTAGTTTTGGAGATACAAGCTAATTTTGTACGATGCGTTATTTCTTCTCGTAAAGAGTTTCCAATGCGTACGTATATGTCTTTACTCTGCAAAACTGTATTTCCTTATGAAGTGGTATTCTTACATATCCTTTCGAGAGAAAACTGTCCTGTGCCTTCTCTTTTGAGGCTACACACTTAGACATACACGCAACATGAAAGCTTTTCGACTTACAACGTGTTGTTTAGGAAAAACAAGATAATTTCGCACGATGCGGGATTTCCTTAAAACGTGATTTTCTGAAAAATTTTGACGAAAGAAAATTCTCCTTTTGGTTCTCTTTAGATGCTACATGTTAAGACGTACACGCCACAACAATTCTTTTCGAGATACAACGTGTAGTTTTGGAGATACAAGCTAATTTTGTACGATGCGTTATTTCTTCTCGTAAAGAGTTTCCAATGCGTACGTATATGTCTTTACTCTGCAAAACTGTATTTCCTTATGAAGTGGTATTCTTACATATCCTTTCGAGAGAAAACTGTCCTGTGCCTTCTCTTTTGAGGCTACACACTTAGACATACACGCAACATGAAAGCTTTTCGACTTACAACGTGTTGTTTAGGAAAAACAAGATAATTTCGCACGATGCGGGATTTCCTTAAAACGTGATTTTCTGAAAAATTTTGACGAAAGAAAATTCTCCTTTTGGTTCTCTTTAGATGCTACATGTTAAGACGTACACGCCACAACAATTCTTTTCGAGATACAACGTGTAGTTTTGGAGATACAAGCTAATTTTGTACGATGCGTTATTTCTTCTCGTAAAGAGTTTCCAATGCGTACGTATATGTCTTTACTCTGCAAAACTGTATTTCCTTATGAAGTGGTATTCTTACATATCCTTTCGAGAGAAAACTGTCCTGTGCCTTCTCTTTTGAGGCTACACACTTAGACATACACGCAACATGAAAGCTTTTCGACTTACAACGTGTTGTTTAGGAAAAACAAGATAATTTCGCACGATGCGGGATTTCCTTAAAACGTGATTTTCTGAAAAATTTTGACGAAAGAAAATTCTCCTTTTGGTTCTCTTTAGATGCTACATGTTAAGACGTACACGCCACAACAATTCTTTTCGAGATACAACGTGTAGTTTTGGAGATACAAGCTAATTTTGTACGATGCGTTATTTCTTCTCGTAAAGAGTTTCCAATGCGTACGTATATGTCTTTACTCTGCAAAACTGTATTTCCTTATGAAGTGGTATTCTTACATATCCTTTCGAGAGAAAACTGTCCTGTGCCTTCTCTTTTGAGGCTACACACTTAGACATACACGCAACATGAAAGCTTTTCGACTTACAACGTGTTGTTTAGGAAAAACAAGATAATTTCGCACGATGCGGGATTTCCTTAAAACGTGATTTTCTGAAAAATTTTGACGAAAGAAAATTCTCCTTTTGGTTCTCTTTAGATGCTACATGTTAAGACGTACACGCCACAACAATTCTTTTCGAGATACAACGTGTAGTTTTGGAGATACAAGCTAATTTTGTACGATGCGTTATTTCTTCTCGTAAAGAGTTTCCAATGCGTACGTATATGTCTTTACTCTGCAAAACTGTATTTCCTTATGAAGTGGTATTCTTACATATCCTTTCGAGAGAAAACTGTCCTGTGCCTTCTCTTTTGAGGCTACACACTTAGACATACACGCAACATGAAAGTTTTTCGACTTACAACGTGTTGTTTAGGAAAAACAAGATAATTTCGCACGATGCGGGATTTCCTTAAAACGTGATTTTCTGAAAAATTTTGACGAAAGAAAATTCTCCTTTTGGTTCTCTTTAGATGCTACATGTTAAGACGTACACGCCACAACAATTCTTTTCGAGATACAACGTGTAGTTTTGGAGATACAAGCTAATTTTGTACGATGCGTTATTTCTTCTCGTAAAGAGTTTCCAATGCGTACGTATATGTCTTTACTCTGCAAAACTGTATTTCCTTATGAAGTGGTATTCTTACATATCCTTTCGAGAGAAAACTGTCCTGTGCCTTCTCTTTTGAGGCTACACACTTAGACATACACGCAACATGAAAGCTTTTCGACTTACAACGTGTTGTTTAGGAAAAACAAGATAATTTCGCACGATGCGGGATTTCCATAAAACGTGATTTTCTGAAAAATTTTGACGAAAGAAAATTCTCCTTTTGGTTCTCTTTAGATGCTACACGTTAAGACGTACACGCCACAACAATTCTTTTCGAGATACAACGTGTAGTTTTGGAGATACAAGCTAATTTTGTACGATGCGTTATTTCTTCTCGTAAACAGTTTCCAATGCGTACGTATATGTCTTTACTCTGCAAAACTGTATTTCCTTATGAAGTGGTATTCTTACATATCCTTTCGAGAGAAAACTGTCCTGTGCCTTCTCTTTTGAGGCTACACACTTAGACATACACGCAACATGAAAGCTTTTCGACTTACAACGTGTTGTTTAGGAAAAACAAGATAATTTCGCACGATGCGGGATTTCCTTAAAACGTGATTTTCTGAAAAATTTTGACGAAAGAAAATTCTCCTTTTGGTTCTCTTTAGATGCTACACGTTAAGACGTACACGCCACAACAATTCTTTTCGAGATACAACGTGTAGTTTTGGAGATACAAGCTAATTTTGTACGATGCGTTATTTCTTCTCGTAAAGAGTTTCCAATGCGTACGTATATGTCTTTACTCTGCAAAACTGTATTTCCTTATGAAGTAGTATTCTTACATATCCTTTCGAGAGAAAACTGTCCTGTGCCTTCTCTTTTGAGGCTACACACTTAGACATACACGCAACCTGAAAGCTTTTCGACTTACAACGTGTTGTTTAGGAAAAACAAGATAATTTCGCACGATGCGGGATTTCCTTAAAACGTGATTTTCTGAAAAATTTTGACGAAAGAAAATTCTCCTTTTGGTTCTCTTTAGATGCTACATGTTAAGAAGTACACGCCACAACAATTCTTTTCGAGATACAACGTGTAGTTTTGGAGATACAAGCTAATTTTGTACGATGCGTTATTTCTTCTCGTAAAGAGTTTCCAATGCGTACGTATATGTCTTTACTCTGCAAAACTGTATTTCCTTATGAAGTGGTATTCTTACATATCCTTTCGAGAGAAAACTGTCCTGTGCCTTCTCTTTTGAGGCTACACACTTAGACATACACGCAACATGAAAGCTTTTCGACTTACAACGTGTTGTTTAGGAAAAACAAGATAATTTCGCACGATGCGGGATTTCCATAAAACGTGATTTTCTGAAAAATTTTGACGAAAGAAAATTCTCCTTTTGGTTCTCTTTAGATGCTACACGTTAAGACGTACACGCCACAACAATTCTTTTCGAGATACAACGTGTAGTTTTGGAGATACAAGCTAATTTTGTACGATGCGTTATTTCTTCTCGTAAAGAGTTTCCAATGCGTACGTATATGTCTTTACTCTGCAAAACTGTATTTCCTTATGAAGTGGTATTCTTACATATCCTTTCGAGAGAAAACTGTCCTGTGCCTTCTCTTTTGAGGCTACACACTTAGACATACACGCAACATGAAAGCTTTTCGACTTACAACGTGTTGTTTAGGAAAAACAAGATAATTTCGCACGATGCGGGATTTCCTTAAAACGTGATTTTCTGAAAAATTTTGACGAAAGAAAATTCTCCTTTTGGTTCTCTTTAGATGCTACACGTTAAGACGTACACGCCACAACAATTCTTTTCGAGATACAACGTGTAGTTTTGGAGATACAAGCTAATTTTGTACGATGCGTTATTTCTTCTCGTAAAGAGTTTCCAATGCGTACGTGTATGTCTTTACTCTGCAAAACTGTATTTCCTTATGAAGTGGTATTCTTACATATCCTTTCGAGAGAAAACTGTCCTGTGCCTTCTCTTTTGAGGCTACACACTTAGACATACACGCAACATGAAAGCTTTTCGACTTACAACGTGTTGTTTAGGAAAAACAAGATAATTTCGCACGATGCGGGATTTCCTTAAAACGTGATTTTCTGAAAAATTTTGACGAAAGAAAATTCTCCTTTTGGTTCTCTTTAGATGCTACATGTTAAGACGTACACGCCACAACAATTCTTTTCGAGATACAACGTGTAGTTTTGGAGATACAAGCTAATTTTGTACGATGCGTTATTTCTTCTCGTAAAGAGTTTCCAATGCGTAAGTATATGTCTTTACTCTGCAAAACTGTATTTCCTTATGAAGTGGTATTCTTACATATCCTTTCGAGAGAAAACTGTCCAGTGCCTTCTCTTTTGAGGCTACACACTTAGACATACACGCAACATGAAAGTTTTTCGACTTACAACGTGTTGTTTAGGAAAAACAAGATAATTTCGCACGATGCGGGATTTCCTTAAAACGTGATTTTCTGAAAAATTTTGACGAAAGAAAATTCTCCTTTTGGTTCTCTTTAGATGCTACATGTTAAGACGTACACGCCACAACAATTCTTTTCGAGATACAACGTGTAGTTTTGGAGATACAAGCTAATTTTGTACGATGCGTTATTTCTTCTCGTAAAGAGTTTCCAATGCGTACGTATATGTCTTTACTCTGCAAAACTGTATTTCCTTATGAAGTGGTATTCTTACATATCCTTTCGAGAGAAAACTGTCCTGTGCCTTCTCTTTTGAGGCTACACACTTAGACATACACGCAACATGAAAGCTTTTCGACTTACAACGTGTTGTTTAGGAAAAACAAGATAATTTCGCACGATGCGGGATTTCCATAAAACGTGATTTTCTGAAAAATTTTGACGAAAGAAAATTCTCCTTTTGGTTCTCTTTAGATGCTACACGTTAAGACGTACACGCCACAACAATTCTTTTCGAGATACAACGTGTAGTTTTGGAGATACAAGCTAATTTTGTACGATGCGTTATTTCTTCTCGTAAAGAGTTTCCAATGCGTACGTATAAGTCTTTACTCTGCAAAACTGTATTTCCTTATGAAGTGGTATTCTTACATATCCTTTCGAGAGAAAACTGTCCTGTGCCTTCTCTTTTGAGGCTACACACTTAGACATACACGCAACATGAAAGCTTTTCGACTTACAACGTGTTGTTTAGGAAAAACAAGATAATTTCGCACGATGCGGGATTTCCTTAAAACGTGATTTTCTGAAAAATTTTGACGAAAGAAAATTCTCCTTTTGGTTCTCTTTAGATGCTACACGTTAAGACGTACACGCCACAACAATTCTTTTCGAGATACAACGTGTAGTTTTGGAGATACAAGCTAATTTTGTACGATGCGTTATTTCTTCTCGTAAAGAGTTTCCAATGCGTACGTATATGTCTTTACTCTGCAAAACTGTATTTCCTTATGAAGTGGTATTCTTACATATCCTTTCGAGAGAAAACTGTCCTGTGCCTTCTCTTTTGAGGCTACACACTTAGACATACACGCAACATGAAAGCTTTTCGACTTACAACGTGTTGTTTAGGAAAAACAAGATAATTTCGCACGATGCGGGATTTCCTTAAAACGTGATTTTCTGAAAAATTTTGACGAAAGAAAATTCTCCTTTTGGTTCTCTTTAGATGCTACATGTTAAGACGTACACGCCACAACAATTCTTTTCGAGATACAACGTGTAGTTTTGGAGATACAAGCTAATTTTGTACGATGCGTTATTTCTTCTCGTAAAGAGTTTCCAATGCGTACGTATATGTCTTTACTCTGCAAAACTGTATTTCCTTATGAAGTGGTATTCTTACATATCCTTTCGAGAGAAAACTGTCCTGTGCCTTCTCTTTTGAGGCTACACACTTAGACATACACGCAACATGAAAGCTTTTCGACTTACAACGTGTTGTTTAGGAAAAACAAGATAATTTCGCACGATGCGGGATTTCCTTAAAACGTGATTTTCTGAAAAATTTTGACGAAAGAAAATTCTCCTTTTGGTTCTCTTTAGATGCTACACGTTAAGACGTACACGCCACAACAATTCTTTTCGAGATACAACGTGTAGTTTTGGAGATACAAGCTAATTTTGTACGATGCGTTATTTCTTCTCGTAAAGAGTTTCCAATGCGTACGTATATGTCTTTACTCTGCAAAACTGTATTTCCTTATGAAGTGGTATTCTTACATATCCTTTCGAGAGAAAACTGTCCTGTGCCTTCTCTTTTGAGGCTACACACTTAGACATACACGCAACATGAAAGCTTTTCGACTTACAACGTGTTGTTTAGGAAAAACAAGATAATTTCGCACGATGCGGGATTTCCTTAAAACGTGATTTTCTGAAAAATTTTGACGAAAGAAAATTCTCCTTTTGGTTCTCTTTAGATGCTACATGTTAAGACGTACACGCCACAACAATTCTTTTCGAGATACAACGTGTAGTTTTGGAGATACAAGCTAATTTTGTACGATGCGTTATTTCTTCTCCTAAAGAGTTTCCAATGCGTACGTATATGTCTTTACTCTGCAAAACTGTATTTCCTTATGAAGTGGTATTCTTACATATCCTTTCGAGAGAAAACTGTCCTGTGCCTTCTCTTTTGAGGCTACACACTTAGACATACACGCAACATGAAAGCTTTTCGACTTACAACGTGTTGTTTAGGAAAAACAAGATAATTTCGCACGATGCGGGATTTCCTTAAAACGTGATTTTCTGAAAAATTTTGACGAAAGAAAATTCTCCTTTTGGTTCTCTTTAGATGCTACATGTTAAGACGTACACGCCACAACAATTCTTTTCAAGAAACAACGTGTAGTTTTGGAGATACAAGCTAATTTTGTACGATGCGTTATTTCTTCTCGTAAAGAGTTTCCAATGCGTACGTATATGTCTTTACTCTGCAAAACTGTATTTCCTTATGAAGTGGTATTCTTACATATCCTTTCGAGAGAAAACTGTCCTGTGCCTTCTCTTTTGAGGCTAAACACTTAGACATACACGCAACATGAAAGCTTTTCGACTTACAACGTGTTGTTTAGGAAAAACAAGATAATTTCGCACGATGCGGGATTTCCTTAAAACGTGATTTTCTGAAAAATTTTGACGAAAGAAAATTCTCCTTTTGGTTCTCTTTAGATGCTACATGTTAAGACGTACACGCCACAACAATTCTTTTCGAGATACAACGTGTAGTTTTGGAGATACAAGCTAATTTTGTACTATGCGTTATTTCTTCTCGTAAAGAGTTTCCAATGCGTACGTATATGTCTTTACTCTGCAAAACTGTATTTCCTTATGAAGTGGTATTCTTACATATCCTTTCGAGAGAAAACTGTCCTGTGCCTTCTCTTTTGAGGCTACACACTTAGACATACACGCAACATGAAAGCTTTTCGACTTACAACGTGTTGTTTAGGAAAAACAAGGTAATTTCGCACGATGCGGGATTTCCTTAAAACGTGATTTTCTGAAAAATTTTGACGAAAGAAAATTCTCCTTTTGGTTCTCTTTAGATGCTACATGTTAAGACGTACACGCCACAACAATTCTTTTCGAGATACAACGTGTAGTTTTGGAGATACAAGCTAATTTTGTACGATGCGTTATTTCTTCTTGTAAAGAGTTTCCAATGCGTACGTATATGTCTTTACTCTGCAAAACTGTATTTCCTTATGAAGTCGTATTCTTACATATCCTTTCGAGAGAAAACTGTCCTGTGCCTTCTCTTTTGAGGCTACACACTTAGACATACACGCAACATGAAAGCTTTTCGACTTACAACGTGTTGTTTAGGAAAAACAAGATAATTACCCACGATGCGGGATTTCCTTAAAACGTGATTTTCTGAAAAATTTTGACGAAAGAAAATTCTCCTTTTGGTTCTCTTTAGATGCTACACGTTAAGACGTACACGCCACAACAATTCTTTTCGAGATACAACGTGTAGTTTTGGAGATACAAGCTAATTTTGTACGATGCGTTATTTCTTCTCGTAAAGAGTTTCCAATGCGTACGTATATGTCTTTACTCTGCAAAACTGTATTTCCTTATGAAGTGGTATTCTTACATATCCTTTCGAGAGAAAACTGTCCTGTGCCTTCTCTTTTGAGGCTACACACTTAGACATACACGCAACATGAAAGCTTTTCGACTTACAACGTGTTGTTTAGGAAAAACAAGATAATTTCGCACGATGCGGGATTTCCTTAAAACGTGATTTTCTGAAAAATTTTGACGAAAGAAAATTCTCCTTTTGGTTCTCTTTAGATGCTACACGTTAAGACGTACACGCCACAACAATTCTTTTCGAGATACAACGTGTAGTTTTGGAGATACAAGCTAATTTTGTTCTATGCGTTATTTCTTCTCGTAAAGAGTTTCCAATGCGTACGTATATGTCTTTACTCTGCAAAACTGTATTTCCTTATGAAGTGGTATTCTTACATATCCTTTCGAGAGAAAACTGTCCTGTGCCTTCTCTTTTGAGGCTACACACTTAGACATACACGCAACATGAAAGCTTTTCGACTTACAACGTGTTGTTTAGGAAAAACAAGATAATTTCGCACGATGCGGGATTTCCTTAAAACGTGATTTTCTGAAAAATTTTGACGAAAGAAAATTCTCCTTTTGGTTCTCTTTAGATGCTACATGTTAAGACGTACACGCCACAACAATTCTTTTCGAGATACAACGTGTAGTTTTGGAGATACAAGCTAATTTTGTACTATGCGTTATTTCTTCTCGTAAAGAGTTTCCAATGCGTACGTATATGTCTTTACTCTGCAAAACTGTATTTCCTTATGAAGTGGTATTCTTACATATCCTTTCGAGAGAAAACTGTCCTGTGCCTTCTCTTTTGAGGCTACACACTTAGACATACACGCAACATGAAAGCTTTTCGACTTACAACGTGTTGTTTAGGAAAAACAAGATAATTTCGCACGATGCGGGATTTCCTTAAAACGTGATTTTCTGAAAAATTTTGACGAAAGAAAATTCTCCTTTTGGTTCTCTTTAGATGCTACATGTTAAGACGTACACGCCACAACAATTCTTTTCGAGATACAACGTGTAGTTTTGGAGATACAAGCTAATTTTGTACTATGCGTTATTTCTTCTCGTAAAGAGTTTCCAATGCGTACGTATATGTCTTTACTCTGCAAAACTGTATTTCCTTATGAAGTGGTATTCTTACATATCCTTTCGAGAGAAAACTGTCCTGTGCCTTCTCTTTTGAGGCTACACACTTAGACATACACGCAACATGAAAGCTTTTCGACTTACAACGTGTTGTTTAGGAAAAACAAGATAATTTCGCACGATGCGGGATTTCCTTAAAACGTGATTTTCTGAAAAATTTTGACGAAAGAAAATTCTCCTTTTGGTTCTCTTTAGATGCTACATGTTAAGACGTACACGCCACAACAATTCTTTTCGAGATACAACGTGTAGTTTTGGAGATACAAGCTAATTTTGTACGATGCGTTATTTCTTCTTGTAAAGAGTTTCCAATGCGTACGTATATGTCTTTACTCTGCAAAACTGTATTTCCTTATGAAGTGGTATTCTTACATATCCTTTCGAGAGAAAACTGTCCTGTGCCTTCTCTTTTGAGGCTACACACTTAGACATACACGCAACATGAAAGCTTTTCGACTTAAAACGTGTTGTTTAGGAAAAACAAGATAATTACCCACGATGCGGGATTTCCTTAAAACGTGATTTTCTGAAAAATTTTGACGAAAGAAAATTCTCCTTTTGGTTCTCTTTAGATGCTACACGTTAAGACGTACACGCCACAACAATTCTTTTCGAGATACAACGTGTAGTTTTGGAGATACAAGCTAATTTTGTACGATGCGTTATTTCTTCTCGTAAAGAGTTTCCAATGCGTACGTATATGTCTTTACTCTGCAAAACTGTATTTCCTTATGAAGTGGTATTCTTACATATCCTTTCGAGAGAAAACTGTCCTGTGCCTTCTCTTTTGAGGCTACACACTTAGACATACACGCAACATGAAAGCTTTTCGACTTACAACGTGTTGTTTAGGAAAAACAAGATAATTTCGCACGATGCGGGATTTCCTTAAAACGTGATTTTCTGAAAAATATTGACGAAAGAAAATTCTCCTTTTGGTTCTCTTTAGATGCTACACGTTAAGACGTACACGCCACAACAATTCTTTTCGAGATACAACGTGTAGTTTTGGAGATACAAGCTAATTTTGTTCTATGCGTTATTTCTTCTCGTAAAGAGTTTCCAATGCGTACGTATATGTCTTTACTCTGCAAAACTGTATTTCCTTATGAAGTGGTATTCTTACATATCCTTTCGAGAGAAAACTGTCCTGTGCCTTCTCTTTTGAGGCTACACACTTAGACATACACGCAACATGAAAGCTTTTCGACTTACAACGTGTTGTTTAGGAAAAACAAGATAATTTCGCACGATGCGGGATTTCCTTAAAACGTGATTTTCTGAAAAATTTTGACGAAAGAAAATTCTCCTTTTGGTTCTCTTTAGATGCTACATGTTAAGACGTACACGCCACAACAATTCTTTTCGAGATACAACGTGTAGTTTTGGAGATACAAGCTAATTTTGTACTATGCGTTATTTCTTCTCGTAAAGAGTTTCCAATGCGTACGTATATGTCTTTACTCTGCAAAACTGTATTTCCTTATGAAGTGGTATTCTTACATATCCTTTCGAGAGAAAACTGTCCTGTGCCTTCTCTTTTGAGGCTACACACTTAGACATACACGCAACATGAAAGCTTTTCGACTTACAACGTGTTGTTTAGGAAAAACAAGATAATTTCGCACGATGCGGGATTTCCTTAAAACGTGATTTTCTGAAAAATTTTGACGAAAGAAA
This sequence comes from Apodemus sylvaticus, assembly GCF_947179515.1. NCBI lineage: Eukaryota > Metazoa > Chordata > Mammalia > Rodentia > Muridae > Apodemus > Apodemus sylvaticus. The sequence continues at coordinate 212,962 of NW_026263287.1, forward strand.
ATTCTCCTTTTGGTTCTCTTTAGATGCTACATGTTAAGCCGTACACGCCACAACAATTCTTTTCGAGATACAACGTGTAGTTTTGGAGATACAAGCTAATTTTGTACTATGCGTTATTTCTTCTCGTAAAGAGTTTCCAATGCGTACGTATATGTCTTTACTCTGCAAAACTGTATTTCCTTATGAAGTGGTATTCTTACATATCCTTTCGAGAGAAAACTGTCCTGTGCCTTCTCTTTTGAGGCTACACACTTAGACATACACGCAACATGAAAGCTTTTCGACTTACAACGTGTTGTTTAGGAAAAACAAGATAATTTCGCACGATGCGGGATTTCCTTAAAACGTGATTTTCTGAAAAATTTTGACGAAAGAAAATTCTCCTTTTGGTTCTCTTTAGATGCTACATGTTAAGACGTACACGCCACAACAATTCTTTTCGAGATACAACGTGTAGTTTTGGAGATACAAGCTAATTTTGTACGATGCGTTATTTCTTCTTGTAAAGAGTTTCCAATGCGTACGTATATGTCTTTACTCTGCAAAACTGTATTTCCTTATGAAGTGGTATTCTTACATATCCTTTCGAGAGAAAACTGTCCTGTGCCTTCTCTTTTGAGGCTACACACTTAGACATACACGCAACATGAAAGCTTTTCGACTTAAAACGTGTTGTTTAGGAAAAACAAGATAATTACCCACGATGCGGGATTTCCTTAAAACGTGATTTTCTGAAAAATTTTGACGAAAGAAAATTCTCCTTTTGGTTCTCTTTAGATGCTACACGTTAAGACGTACACGCCACAACAATTCTTTTCGAGATACAACGTGTAGTTTTGGAGATACAAGCTAATTTTGTACGATGCGTTATTTCTTCTCGTAAAGAGTTTCCAATGCGTACGTATATGTCTTTACTCTGCAAAACTGTATTTCCTTATGAAGTGGTATTCTTACATATCCTTTCGAGAGAAAACTGTCCTGTGCCTTCTCTTTTGAGGCTACACACTTAGACATACACGCAACATGAAAGCTTTTCGACTTACAACGTGTTGTTTAGGAAAAACAAGATAATTTCGCACGATGCGGGATTTCCTTAAAACGTGATTTTCTGAAAAATATTGACGAAAGAAAATTCTCCTTTTGGTTCTCTTTAGATGCTACACGTTAAGACGTACACGCCACAACAATTCTTTTCGAGATACAACGTGTAGTTTTGGAGATACAAGCTAATTTTGTTCTATGCGTTATTTCTTCTCGTAAAGAGTTTCCAATGCGTACGTATATGTCTTTACTCTGCAAAACTGTATTTCCTTATGAAGTGGTATTCTTACATATCCTTTCGAGAGAAAACTGTCCTGTGCCTTCTCTTTTGAGGCTACACACTTAGACATACACGCAACATGAAAGCTTTTCGACTTACAACGTGTTGTTTAGGAAAAACAAGATAATTTCGCACGATGCGGGATTTCCTTAAAACGTGATTTTCTGAAAAATTTTGACGAAAGAAAATTCTCCTTTTGGTTCTCTTTAGATGCTACATGTTAAGACGTACACGCCACAACAATTCTTTTCGAGATACAACGTGTAGTTTTGGAGATACAAGCTAATTTTGTACTATGCGTTATTTCTTCTCGTAAAGAGTTTCCAATGCGTACGTATATGTCTTTACTCTGCAAAACTGTATTTCCTTATGAAGTGGTATTCTTACATATCCTTTCGAGAGAAAACTGTCCTGTGCCTTCTCTTTTGAGGCTACACACTTAGACATACACGCAACATGAAAGCTTTTCGACTTACAACGTGTTGTTTAGGAAAAACAAGATAATTTCGCACGATGCGGGATTTCCTTAAAACGTGATTTTCTGAAAAATTTTGACGAAAGAAAATTCTCCTTTTGGTTCTCTTTAGATGCTACATGTTAAGACGTACACGCCACAACAATTCTTTTCGAGATACAACGTGTAGTTTTGGAGATACAAGCTAATTTTGTACGATGCGTTATTTCTTCTTGTAAAGAGTTTCCAATGCGTACGTATATGTCTTTACTCTGCAAAACTGTATTTCCTTATGAAGTGGTATTCTTACATATCCTTTCGAGAGAAAACTGTCCTGTGCCTTCTCTTTTGAGGCTACACACTTAGACATACACGCAACATGAAAGCTTTTCGACTTAAAACGTGTTGTTTAGGAAAAACAAGATAATTACCCACGATGCGGGATTTCCTTAAAACGTGATTTTCTGAAAAATTTTGACGAACGAAAATTCTCCTTTTGGTTCTCTTTAGATGCTACACGTTAAGACGTACACGCCACAACAATTCTTTTCGAGATACAACGTGTAGTTTTGGAGATACAAGCTAATTTTGTACGATGCGTTATTTCTTCTCGTAAAGAGTTTCCAATGCGTACGTATATGTCTTTACTCTGCAAAACTGTATTTCCTTATGAAGTGGTATTCTTACATATCCTTTCGAGAGAAAACTGTCCTGTGCCTTCTCTTTTGAGGCTACACACTTAGACATACACGCAACATGAAAGCTTTTCGACTTACAACGTGTTGTTTAGGAAAAACAAGATAATTTCGCACGATGCGGGATTTCCTTAAAACGTGATTTTCTGAAAAATTTTGACGAAAGAAAATTCTCCTTTTGGTTCTCTTTAGATGCTACACGTTAAGATGTACACGCCACAACAATTCTTTTCGAGATACAACGTGTAGTTTTGGAGATACAAGCTAATTTTGTACGATGCGTTATTTCTTCTCGTAAAGAGTTTCCAATGCGTACGTATATGTCTTTACTCTGCAAAACTGTATTTCCTTATGAAGTGGTATTCTTACATATCCTTTCGAGAGAAAACTGTCCTGTGCCTTCTCTTTTGAGGCTACACACTTAGACATACACGCAACATGAAAGCTTTTCGACTTACAACGTGTTGTTTAGGAAAAACAAGATAATTTCGCACGATGCGGGATTTCCTTAAAACGTGATTTTCTGAAAAATTTTGACGAAAGAAAATTCTCCTTTTGGTTCTCTTTAGATGCTACATGTTAAGACGTACACGCCACAACAATTCTTTTCGAGATACAACGTGTAGTTTTGGAGATACAAGCTAATTTTGTACTATGCGTTATTTCTTCTCGTAAAGAGTTTCCAATGCGTACGTATGTGTCTTTACTCTGCAAAACTGTATTTCCTTATGAAGTGGTATTCTTACATATCCTTTCGAGAGAAAACTGTCCTGTGCCTTCTCTTTTGAGGCTACACACTTAGACATACACGCAACATGAAAGCTTTTCGACTTACAACGTGTTGTTTAGGAAAAACAAGATAATTTCGCACGATGCGGGATTTCCTTAAAACGTGATTTTCTGAAAAATTTTGACGAAAGAAAATTCTCCTTTTGGTTCTCTTTAGATGCTACATGTTAAGACGTACACGCCACAACAATTCTTTTCGAGATACAACGTGTAGTTTTGGAGATACAAGCTAATTTTGTACTATGCGTTATTTCTTCTCGTAAAGAGTTTCCAATGCGTACGTATATGTCTTTACTCTGCAAAACTGTATTTCCTTATGAAGTGGTATTCTTACATATCCTTTCGAGAGAAAACTGTCCTGTGCCTTCTCTTTTGAGGCTACACACTTAGACATACACGCAACATGAAAGCTTTTCGACTTACAACGTGTTGTTTAGGAAAAACAAGATAATTTCGCACGATGCGGGATTTCCTTAAAACGTGATTTTCTGAAAAATTTTGACGAAAGAAAATTCTCCTTTTGGTTCTCTTTAGATGCTACATGTTAAGACGTACACGCCACAACAATTCTTTTCGAGATACAACGTGTAGTTTTGGAGATACAAGCTAATTTTGTACGATGCGTTATTTCTTCTTGTAAAGAGTTTCCAATGCGTACGTATATGTCTTTACTCTGCAAAACTGTATTTCCTTATGAAGTGGTATTCTTACATATCCTTTCGAGAGAAAACTGTCCTGTGCCTTCTCTTTTGAGGCTACACACTTAGACATACACGCAACATGAAAGCTTTTCGACTTAAAACGTGTTGTTTAGGAAAAACAAGATAATTACCCACGATGCGGGATTTCCTTAAAACGTGATTTTCTGAAAAATTTTGACGAACGAAAATTCTCCTTTTGGTTCTCTTTAGATGCTACACGTTAAGACGTACACGCCACAACAATTCTTTTCGAGATACAACGTGTAGTTTTGGAGATACAAGCTAATTTTGTACGATGCGTTATTTCTTCTCGTAAAGAGTTTCCAATGCGTACGTATATGTCTTTACTCTGCAAAACTGTATTTCCTTATGAAGTGGTATTCTTACATATCCTTTCGAGAGAAAACTGTCCTGTGCCTTCTCTTTTGAGGCTACACACTTAGACATACACGCAACATGAAAGCTTTTCGACTTACAACGTGTTGTTTAGGAAAAACAAGATAATTTCGCACGATGCGGGATTTCCTTAAAACGTGATTTTCTGAAAAATTTTGACGAAAGAAAATTCTCCTTTTGGTTCTCTTTAGATGCTACACGTTAAGATGTACACGCCACAACAATTCTTTTCGAGATACAACGTGTAGTTTTGGAGATACAAGCTAATTTTGTACGATGCGTTATTTCTTCTCGTAAAGAGTTTCCAATGCGTACGTATATGTCTTTACTCTGCAAAACTGTATTTCCTTATGAAGTGGTATTCTTACATATCCTTTCGAGAGAAAACTGTCCTGTGCCTTCTCTTTTGAGGCTACACACTTAGACATACACGCAACATGAAAGCTTTTCGACTTACAACGTGTTGTTTAGGAAAAACAAGATAATTTCGCACGATGCGGGATTTCCTTAAAACGTGATTTTCTGAAAAATTTTGACGAAAGAAAATTCTCCTTTTGGTTCTCTTTAGATGCTACATGTTAAGACGTACACGCCACAACAATTCTTTTCGAGATACAACGTGTAGTTTTGGAGATACAAGCTAATTTTGTACTATGCGTTATTTCTTCTCGTAAAGAGTTTCCAATGCGTACGTATGTGTCTTTACTCTGCAAAACTGTATTTCCTTATGAAGTGGTATTCTTACATATCCTTTCGAGAGAAAACTGTCCTGTGCCTTCTCTTTTGAGGCTACACACTTCGACATACACGCAACATGAAAGCTTTTCGACTTACAACGTGTTGTTTAGGAAAAACAAGATAATTTCGCACGATGCGGGATTTCCTTAAAACGTGATTTTCTGAAAAATTTTGACGAAAGAAAATTCTCCTTTTGGTTCTCTTTAGATGCTACATGTTAAGACGTACACGCCACAACAATTCTTTTCGAGATACAACGTGTAGTTTTGGAGATACAAGCTAATTTTGTACTATGCGTTATTTCTTCTCGTAAAGAGTTTCCAATGCGTACGTATATGTCTTTACTCTGCAAAACTGTATTTCCTTATGAAGTGGTATTCTTACATATCCTTTCGAGAGAAAACTGTCCTGTGCCTTCTCTTTTGAGGCTACACACGTAGACATACACGCAACATGAAAGCTTTTCGACTTACAACGTGTTGTTTAGGAAAAACAAGATAATTACCCACGATGCGGGATTTCCTTAAAACGTGATTTTCTGAAAAATTTTGACGAACGAAAATTCTCCTTTTGGTTCTCTTTAGATGCTACACGTTAAGACGTACACGCCACAACAATTCTTTTCGAGATACAACGTGTAGTTTTGGAGATACAAGCTAATTTTGTACGATGCGTTATTTCTTCTCGTAAAGAGTTTCCAATGCGTACGTATATGTCTTTACTCTGCAAAACTGTATTTCCTTATGAAGTGGTATTCTTACATATCCTTTCGAGAGAAAACTGTCCTGTGCCTTCTCTTTTGAGGCTACACACTTAGACATACACGCAACATGAAAGCTTTTCGACTTACAACGTGTTGTTTAGGAAAAACAAGATAATTTCGCACGATGCGGGATTTCCTTAAAACGTGATTTTCTGAAAAATTTTGACGAAAGAAAATTCTCCTTTTGGTTCTCTTTAGATGCTACACGTTAAGATGTACACGCCACAACAATTCTTTTCGAGATACAACGTGTAGTTTTGGAGATACAAGCTAATTTTGTACGATGCGTTATTTCTTCTCGTAAAGAGTTTCCAATGCGTACGTATATGTCTTTACTCTGCAAAACTGTATTTCCTTATGAAGTGGTATTCTTACATATCCTTTCGAGAGAAAACTGTCCTGTGCCTTCTCTTTTGAGGCTACACACTTAGACATACACGCAACATGAAAGCTTTTCGACTTACAACGTGTTGTTTAGGAAAAACAAGATAATTTCGCACGATGCGGGATTTCCTTAAAACGTGATTTTCTGAAAAATTTTGACGAAAGAAAATTCTCCTTTTGGTTCTCTTTAGATGCTACATGTTAAGACGTACACGCCACAACAATTCTTTTCGAGATACAACGTGTAGTTTTGGAGATACAAGCTAATTTTGTACTATGCGTTATTTCTTCTCGTAAAGAGTTTCCAATGCGTACGTATGTGTCTTTACTCTGCAAAACTGTATTTCCTTATGAAGTGGTATTCTTACATATCCTTTCGAGAGAAAACTGTCCTGTGCCTTCTCTTTTGAGGCTACACACTTCGACATACACGCAACATGAAAGCTTTTCGACTTACAACGTGTTGTTTAGGAAAAACAAGATAATTTCGCACGATGCGGGATTTCCTTAAAACGTGATTTTCTGAAAAATTTTGACGAAAGAAAATTCTCCTTTTGGTTCTCTTTAGATGCTACATGTTAAGACGTACACGCCACAACAATTCTTTTCGAGATACAACGTGTAGTTTTGGAGATACAAGCTAATTTTGTACTATGCGTTATTTCTTCTCGTAAAGAGTTTCCAATGCGTACGTATATGTCTTTACTCTGCAAAACTGTATTTCCTTATGAAGTGGTATTCTTACATATCCTTTCGAGAGAAAACTGTCCTGTGCCTTCTCTTTTGAGGCTACACACGTAGACATACACGCAACATGAAAGCTTTTCGACTTACAACGTGTTGTTTAGGAAAAACAAGATAATTTCGCACGATGCAGGATTTCCTTAAAACGTGATTTTCTGAAAAATTTTGACGAAAGAAAATTCTCCTTTTGGTTCTCTTTAGATGCTACATGTTAAGACGTACACGCCACAACAATTCTTTTCGAGATACAACGTGTAGTTTTGGAGATACAAGCTAATTTTGTACTATGCGTTATTTCTTCTCGTAAAGAGTTTCCAATGCGTACGTATGTGTCTTTACTCTGCAAAACTGTATTTCCTTATGAAGTGGTATTCTTACATATCCTTTCGAGAGAAAACTGTCCTGTGCCTTCTCTTTTGAGGCTACACACTTAGACATACACGCAACATAAAAGCTTTTCGACTTACAACGTGTTGTTTAGGAAAAACAAGATAATTTCGCACGATGCGGGATTTCCTTAAAACGTGATTTTCTGAAAAATTTTGACGAAAGAAAATTCTCCTTTTGGTTCTCTTTAGATGCTACATGTTAAGACGTACACGCCACAACAATTCTTTTCGAGATACAACGTGTAGTTTTGCAGATACAAGCTAATTTTGTACTATGCGTTATTTCTTCTCGTAAAGAGTTTCCAATGCGTACGTATATGTCTTTACTCTGCAAAACTGTATTTCCTTATGAAGTGGTATTCTTACATATCCTTTCGAGAGAAAACTGTCCTGTGCCTTCTCTTTTGAGGCTACACACTTAGACATACACGCAACATGAAAGCTTTTCGACTTACAACGTGTTGTTTAGGAAAAACAAGATAATTTCGCACGATGCGGGATTTCCTTAAAACGTGATTTTCTGAAAAATTTTGACGAAAGAAAATTCTCCTTTTGGTTCTCTTTAGATGCTACATGTTAAGACGTACACGCCACAACAATTCTTTTCGAGATACAACGTGTAGTTTTGGAGATACAAGCTAATTTTGTACGATGCGTTATTTCTTCTCGTAAAGAGTTTCCAATGCGTACGTATATGTCTTTACTCTGCAAAACTGTATTTCCTTATGAAGTGGTATTCTTACATATCCTTTCGAGAGAAAACTGTCCTGTGCCTTCTCTTTTGAGGCTACACACTTAGACATACACGCAACATGAAAGCTTTTCGACTTACAACGTGTTGTTTAGGAAAAACAAGATAATTTCGCACGATGCGGGATTTCCTTAAAACGTGATTTTCTGAAAAATTTTGACGAAAGAAAATTCTCCTTTTGGTTCTCTTTAGATGCTACATGTTAAGACGTACACGCCACAACAATTCTTTTCGAGATACAACGTGTAGTTTTGGAGATACAAGCTAATTTTGTACGATGCGTTATTTCTTCTCGTAAAGAGTTTCCAATGCGTACGTATATGTCTTTACTCTGCAAAACTGTATTTCCTTATGAAGTGGTATTCTTACATATCCTTTCGAGAGAAAACTGTCCTGTGCCTTCTCTTTTGAGGCTACACACTTAGACATACACGCAACATGAAAGCTTTTCGACTTACAACGTGTTGTTTAGGAAAAACAAGATAATTTCGCACGATGCGGGATTTCCTTAAAACGTGATGTTCTTAATAATTTTGACGAAAGAAAATTCTCCTTTTGGTTCTCTTTAGATGCTACATGTTAAGACGTACACGCCACAACAATTCTTTTCGAGATACAACGTGTAGTTTTGGAGATACAAGCTAATTTTGTACTATGCGTTATTTCTTCTCGTAAAGAGTTTCCAATGCGTACGTATATGTCTTTACTCTGCAAAACTGTATTTCCTTATGAAGTGGTATTCTTACATATCCTTTCGAGAGAAAACTGTCCTGTGCCTTCTCTTTTGAGGCTACACACTTAGACATACACGCAACATAAAAGCTTTTCGACTTACAACGTGTTGTTTAGGAAAAACAAGATAATTTCGCACGATGCGGGATTTCCTTAAAACGTGATTTTCTGAAAAATTTTGACGAAAGAAAATTCTCCTTTTGGTTCTCTTTAGATGCTACATGTTAAGACGTACACGCCACAACAATTCTTTTCGAGATACAACGTGTAGTTTTGGAGATACAAGCTAATTTTGTACTATGCGTTATTTCTTCTCGTAAAGAGTTTCCAATGCGTACGTATATGTCTTTACTCTGCAAAACTGTATTTCCTTATGAAGTGGTATTCTTACATATCCTTTCGAGAGAAAACTGTCCTGTGCCTTCTCTTTTGAGGCTACACACTTAGACATACACGCAACATGAAAGCTTTTCGACTTACAACGTGTTGTTTAGGAAAAACAAGATAATTTCGCACGATGCGGGATTTCCTTAAAACGTGATTTTCTGAAAAATTTTGACGAAAGAAAATTCTCCTTTTGGTTCTCTTTAGATGCTACATGTTAAGCCGTACACGCCACAACAATTCTTTTCGAGATACAACGTGTAGTTTTGGAGATACAAGCTAATTTTGTACTATGCGTTATTTCTTCTCGTAAAGAGTTTCCAATGCGTACGTATATGTCTTTACTCTGCAAAACTGTATTTCCTTATGAAGTGGTATTCTTACATATCCTTTCGAGAGAAAACTGTCCTGTGCCTTCTCTTTTGAGGCTACACACTTAGACATACACGCAACATGAAAGCTTTTCGACTTACAACGTGTTGTTTAGGAAAAACAAGATAATTTCGCACGATGCGGGATTTCCTTAAAACGTGATTTTCTGAAAAATTTTGACGAAAGAAAATTCTCCTTTTGGTTCTCTTTAGATTCTACATGTTAAGACGTACAAGCCACAACAATTCTTTTCGAGATACAACGTGTAGTTTTGGAGATACAAGCTAATTTTGTACTATGCGTTATTTCTTCTCGTAAAGAGTTTCCAATGCGTACGTATATGTCTTTACTCTGCAAAACTGTATTTCCTTATGAAGTGGTATTCTTACATATCCTTTCGAGAGAAAACTGTCCTGTGCCTTCTCTTTTGAGGCTACACACTTAGACATACACGCAACATGAAAGCTTTTCGACTTACAACGTGTTGTTTAGGAAAAACAAGATAATTTCGCACGATGCGGGATTTCCTTAAAACGTGATTTTCTGAAAAATTTTGACGAAAGAAAATTCTCCTTTTGGTTCTCTTTAGATGCTACATGTTAAGACGTACACGCCACAACAATTCTTTTCGAGATACAACGTGTAGTTTTGGAGATACAAGCTAATTTTGTACGATGCGTTATTTCTTCTCGTAAAGAGTTTCCAATGCGTACGTATATGTCTTTACTCTGCAAAACTGTATTTCCTTATGAAGTGGTATTCTTACATATCCTTTCGAGAGAAAACTGTCCTGTGCCTTCTCTTTTGAGGCTACACACGTAGACATACACGCAACATGAAAGCTTTTCGACTTACAACGTGTTGTTTAGGAAAAACAAGATAATTTCGCACGATGCGGGATTTCCTTAAAACGTGATTTTCTGAAAAATTTTGACGAAAGAAAATTCTCCTTTTGGTTCTCTTTAGATGCTACATGTTAAGACGTACACGCCACAACAATTCTTTTCGAGATACAACGTGTAGTTTTGGAGATACAAGCTAATTTTGTACGATGCGTTATTTCTTCTCGTAAAGAGTTTCCAATGCGTACGTATATGTCTTTACTCTGCAAAACTGTATTTCCTTATGAAGTGGTATTCTTACATATCCTTTCGAGAGAAAACTGTCCTGTGCCTTCTCTTTTGAGGCTACACACTTAGACATACACGCAACATGAAAGCTTTTCGACTTACAACGTGTTGTTTAGGAAAAACAAGATAATTTCGCACGATGCGGGATTTCCTTAAAACGTGATTTTCTGAAAAATTTTGACGAAAGAAAATTCTCCTTTTGGTTCTCTTTAGATGCTACATGTTAAGACGTACACGCCACAACAATTCTTTTCGAGATACAACGTGTAGTTTTGGAGATACAAGCTAATTTTGTACGATGCGTTATTTCTTCTCGTAAAGAGTTTCCAATGCGTACGTATGTGTCTTTACACTGCAAAACTGTATTTCCTTATGAAGTGGTATTCTTACATATCCTTTCGAGAGAAAACTGTCCTGTGCCTTCTCTTTTGAGGCTACACACTTAGACATACACGCAATATGAAAGCTTTTCGTCTTACAACGTGTTGTTTAGGAAAAACAAGATAATTTCGCACGATGCGGGATTTCCTTAAAACGTGATTTTCTGAAAAATTTTGACGAAAGAAAATTCTCCTTTTGGTTCTCTTTAGATGCTACATGTTAAGACGTACACGCCACAACAATTCTTTTCGAGATACAACGTGTAGTTTTGGAGATACAAGCTAATTTTGTACTATGCGTTATTTCTTCTCGTAAAGAGTTTCCAATGCGTACGTATATGTCTTTACTCTGCAAAACTGTATTTCCTTATGAAGTGGTATTCTTACATATCCTTTCGAGAGAAAACTGTCCTGTGCCTTCTCTTTTGAGGCTACACACGTAGACATACACGCAACATGAAAGCTTTTCGACTTACAACGTGTTGTTTAGGAAAAACAAGATAATTTCGCACGATGCGGGATTTCCTTAAAACGTGATTTTCTGAAAAATTTTGACGAAAGAAAATTCTCCTTTTGGTTCTCTTTAGATGCTACATGTTAAGACGTACACGCCACAACAATTCTTTTCGATATACAACGTGTAGTTTTGGAGATACAAGCTAATTTTGTACGATGCGTTATTTCTTCTCGTAAAGAGTTTCCAATGCGTACGTATATGTCTTTACTCTGCAAAACTGTATTTCCTTATGAAGTGGTATTCTTACATATCCTTTCGAGAGAAAACTGTCCTGTGCCTTCTCTTTTGAGGTTACACACTTAGACATACACGCAACATGAAAGCTTTTCGACTTACAACGTGTTGTTTAGGAAAAACAAGATAATATCGCACGATGCGGGATTTCCTTAAAACGTGATTTTCTGAAAAATTTTGACGAAAGAAAATTCTCCTTTTGGTTCTCTTTAGATGCTACATGTTAAGACGTACACGCCACAACAATTCTTTTCGAGATACAACGTGTAGTTTTGGAGATACAAGCTAATTTTGTACGATGCGTTATTTCTTCTCGTAAAGAGTTTCCAATGCGTACGTATATGTCTTTACTCTGCAAAACTGTATTTCCTTATGAAGTGGTATTCTTACATATCCTTTCGAGAGAAAACTGTCCTGTGCCTTCTCTTTTGAGGCTACACACTTAGACATACACGCAACATGAAAGCTTTTCGACTTACAACGTGTTGTTTAGGAAAAACAAGATAATTTCGCACGATGCGGGATTTCCTTAAAACGTGATGTTCTTAATAATTTTGACGAAAGAAAATTCTCCTTTTGGTTCTCTTTAGATGCTACATGTTAAGACGTACACGCCACAACAATTCTTTTCGAGATACAACGTGTAGTTTTGGAGATACAAGCTAATTTTGTACTATGCGTTATTTCTTCTCGTAAAGAGTTTCCAATGCGTACGTATATGTCTTTACTCTGCAAAACTGTATTTCCTTATGAAGTGGTATTCTTACATATCCTTTCGAGAGAAAACTGTCCTGTGCCTTCTCTTTTGAGGCTACACACGTAGACATACACGCAACATGAAAGCTTTTCGACTTACAACGTGTTGTTTAGGAAAAACAAGATAATTTCGCACGATGCGGGATTTCCTTAAAACGTGATTTTCTGAAAAATTTTGACGAAAGAAAATTCTCCTTTTGGTTCTCTTTAGATGCTACATGTTAAGACGTACACGCCACAACAATTCTTTTCGAGATACAACGTGTAGTTTTGGAGATACAAGCTAATTTTGTACTATGCGTTATTTCTTCTCGTAAAGAGTTTCCAATGCGTACGTATGTGTCTTTACTCTGCAAAACTGTATTTCCTTATGAAGTGGTATTCTTACATATCCTTTCGAGAGAAAACTGTCCTGTGCCTTCTCTTTTGAGGCTACACACGTAGACATACACGCAACATGAAAGCTTTTCGACTTACAACGTGTTGTTTAGGAAAAACAAGATAATTTCGCACGATGCGGGATTTCCTTAAAACGTGATTTTCTGAAAAATTTTGACGAAAGAAAATTCTCCTTTTGGTTCTCTTTAGATGCTACATGTTAAGACGTACACGCCACAACAATTCTTTTCGAGATACAACGTGTAGTTTTGCAGATACAAGCTAATTTTGTACTATGCGTTATTTCTTCTCGTAAAGAGTTTCCAATGCGTACGTATATGTCTTTACTCTGCAAAACTGTATTTCCTTATGAAGTGGTATTCTTACATATCCTTTCGAGAGAAAACTGTCCTGTGCCTTCTCTTTTGAGGCTACACACGTAGACATACACGCAACATGAAAGCTTTTCGACTTACAACGTGTTGTTTAGGAAAAACAAGATAATTTCGCACGATGCGGGATTTCCTTAAAACGTGATTTTCTGAAAAATTTTGACGAAAGAAAATTCTCCTTTTGGTTCTCTTTAGATGCTACATGTTAAGACGTACACGCCACAACAATTCTTTTCGAGATACAACGTGTAGTTTTGAAGATACAAGCTAATTTTGTACGATGCGTTATTTCTTCTCGTAAAGAGTTTCCAATGCGTACGTATATGTCTTTACTCTGCAAAACTGTATTTCCTTATGAAGTGGTATTCTTACATATCCTTTCGAGAGAAAACTGTCCTGTGCCTTCTCTTTTGAGGCTACACACTTAGACATACACGCAACATGAAAGCTTTTCGACTTACAACGTGTTGTTTAGGAAAAACAAGATAATTTCGCACGATGCGGGATTTCCTTAAAACGTGATTTTCTGAAAAATTTTGACGAAAGAAAATTCTCCTTTTGGTTCTCTTTAGATGCTACATGTTAAGACGTACACGCCACAACAATTCTTTTCGAGATACAACGTGTAGTTTTGGAGATACAAGCTAATTTTGTACGATGCGTTATTTCTTCTCGTAAAGAGTTTCCAATGCGTACGTATATGTCTTTACTCTGCAAAACTGTATTTCCTTATGAAGTGGTATTCTTACATATCCTTTCGAGAGAAAACTGTCCTGTGCCTTCTCTTTTGAGGCTACACACGTAGACATACACGCAACATGAAAGCTTTTCGACTTACAACGTGTTGTTTAGGAAAAACAAGATAATTTCGCACGATGCGGGATTTCCTTAAAACGTGATTTTCTGAAAAATTTTGACGAAAGAAAATTCTCCTTTTGGTTCTCTTTAGATGCTACATGTTAAGACGTACACGCCACAACAATTCTTTTCGAGATACAACGTGTAGTTTTGGAGATACAAGCTAATTTTGTACGATGCGTTATTTCTTCTCGTAAAGAGTTTCCAATGCGTACGTATATGTCTTTACTCTGCAAAACTGTATTTCCTTATGAAGTGGTATTCTTACATATCCTTTCGAGAGAAAACTGTCCTGTGCCTTCTCTTTTGAGGCTACACACTTAGACATACACGCAACATGAAAGCTTTTCGACTTACAACGTGTTGTTTAGGAAAAACAAGATAATTTCGCACGATGCGGGATTTCCTTAAAACGTGATTTTCTGAAAAATTTTGACGAAAGAAAATTCTCCTTTTGGTTCTCTTTAGATGCTACATGTTAAGACGTACACGCCACAACAATTCTTTTCGAGATACAACGTGTAGTTTTGGAGATACAAGCTAATTTTGTACGATGCGTTATTTCTTCTCGTAAAGAGTTTCCAATGCGTACGTATGTGTCTTTACACTGCAAAACTGTATTTCCTTATGAAGTGGTATTCTTACATATCCTTTCGAGAGAAAACTGTCCTGTGCCTTCTCTTTTGAGGCTACACACTTAGACATACACGCAATATGAAAGCTTTTCGTCTTACAACGTGTTGTTTAGGAAAAACAAGATAATTTCGCACGATGCGGGATTTCCTTAAAACGTGATTTTCTGAAAAATTTTGACGAAAGAAAATTCTCCTTTTGGTTCTCTTTAGATGCTACATGTTAAGACGTACACGCCACAACAATTCTTTTCGAGATACAACGTGTAGTTTTGGAGATACAAGCTAATTTTGTACTATGCGTTATTTCTTCTCGTAAAGAGTTTCCAATGCGTACGTATATGTCTTTACTCTGCAAAACTGTATTTCCTTATGAAGTGGTATTCTTACATATCCTTTCGAGAGAAAACTGTCCTGTGCCTTCTCTTTTGAGGCTACACACGTAGACATACACGCAACATGAAAGCTTTTCGACTTACAACGTGTTGTTTAGGAAAAACAAGATAATTTCGCACGATGCGGGATTTCCTTAAAACGTGATTTTCTGAAAAATTTTGACGAAAGAAAATTCTCCTTTTGGTTCTCTTTAGATGCTACATGTTAAGACGTACACGCCACAACAATTCTTTTCGAGATACAACGTGTAGTTTTGGAGATACAAGCTAATTTTGTACGATGCGTTATTTCTTCTCGTAAAGAGTTTCCAATGCGTACGTATATGTCTTTACTCTGCAAAACTGTATTTCCTTATGAAGTGGTATTCTTACATATCCTTTCGAGAGAAAACTGTCCTGTGCCTTCTCTTTTGAGGTTACACACTTAGACATACACGCAACATGAAAGCTTTTCGACTTACAACGTGTTGTTTAGGAAAAACAAGATAATATCGCACGATGCGGGATTTCCTTAAAACGTGATTTTCTGAAAAATTTTGACGAAAGAAAATTCTCCTTTTGGTTCTCTTTAGATGCTACATGTTAAGACGTACACGCCACAACAATTCTTTTCGAGATACAACGTGTAGTTTTGGAGATACAAGCTAATTTTGTACGATGCGTTATTTCTTCTCGTAAAGAGTTTCCAATGCGTACGTATATGTCTTTACTCTGCAAAACTGTATTTCCTTATGAAGTGGTATTCTTACATATCCTTTCGAGAGAAAACTGTCCTGTGCCTTCTCTTTTGAGGCTACACACTTAGACATACACGCAACATGAAAGCTTTTCGACTTACAACGTGTTGTTTAGGAAAAACAAGATAATTTCGCACGATGCGGGATTTCCTTAAAACGTGATGTTCTTAATAATTTTGACGAAAGAAAATTCTCCTTTTGGTTCTCTTTAGATGCTACATGTTAAGACGTACACGCCACAACAATTCTTTTCGAGATACAACGTGTAGTTTTGGAGATACAAGCTAATTTTGTACTATGCGTTATTTCTTCTCGTAAAGAGTTTCCAATGCGTACGTATATGTCTTTACTCTGCAAAACTGTATTTCCTTATGAAGTGGTATTCTTACATATCCTTTCGAGAGAAAACTGTCCTGTGCCTTCTCTTTTGAGGCTACACACGTAGACATACACGCAACATGAAAGCTTTTCGACTTACAACGTGTTGTTTAGGAAAAACAAGATAATTTCGCACGATGCGGGATTTCCTTAAAACGTGATTTTCTGAAAAATTTTGACGAAAGAAAATTCTCCTTTTGGTTCTCTTTAGATGCTACATGTTAAGACGTACACGCCACAACAATTCTTTTCGAGATACAACGTGTAGTTTTGGAGATACAAGCTAATTTTGTACTATGCGTTATTTCTTCTCGTAAAGAGTTTCCAATGCGTACGTATGTGTCTTTATCTGCAAAACTGTATTTCCTTATGAAGTGGTATTCTTACATATCCTTTCGAGAGAAAACTGTCCTGTGCCTTCTCTTTTGAGGCTACACACGTAGACATACACGCAACATGAAAGCTTTTCGACTTACAACGTGTTGTTTAGGAAAAACAAGATAATTTCGCACGATGCGGGATTTCCTTAAAACGTGATTTTCTGAAAAATTTTGACGAAAGAAAATTCTCCTTTTGGTTCTCTTTAGATGCTACATGTTAAGACGTACACGCCACAACAATTCTTTTCGAGATACAACGTGTAGTTTTGGAGATACAAGCTAATTTTGTACTATGCGTTATTTCTTCTCGTAAAGAGTTTCCAATGCGTACGTATATGTCTTTACTCTGCAAAACTGTATTTCCTTATGAAGTGGTATTCTTACATATCCTTTCGAGAGAAAACTGTCCTGTGCCTTCTCTTTTGAGGCTACACACGTAGACATACACGCAACATGAAAGCTTTTCGACTTACAACGTGTTGTTTAGGAAAAACAAGATAATTTCTCACGATGCGGGATTTCCTTAAAACGTGATTTTCTGAAAAATTTTGACGAAAGAAAATTCTCCTTTTGGTTCTCTTTAGATGCTACATGTTAAGACGTACACGCCACAACAATTCTTTTCGAGATACAACGTGTAGTTTTGGAGATACAAGCTAATTTTGTACGATGCGTTATTTCTTCTCGTAAAGAGTTTCCAATGCGTACGTATATGTCTTTACTCTGCAAAACTGTATTTCCTTATGAAGTGGTATTCTTACATATCCTTTCGAGAGAAAACTGTCCTGTGCCTTCTCTTTTGAGGCTACACACTTAGACATACACGCAACATGAAAGCTTTTCGACTTACAACGTGTTGTTTAGGAAAAACAAGATAATTTCGCACGATGCGGGATTTCCTTAAAACGTGATTTTCTGAAAAATTTTGACGAAAGAAAATTCTCCTTTTGGTTCTCTTTAGATGCTACATGTTAAGACGTACACGCCACAACAATTCTTTTCGAGATACAACGCGTAGTTTTGGAGATACAAGCTAATTTTGTACTATGCGTTATTTCTTCTCAGAAAGAGTTTCCAATGCGTACATATATGTCTTTACTCTGCAAAACTGTATTTCCTTATGAAGTGGTATTCTTACATATCCTTTCGAGAGAAAACTGTCCTGTGCCTTCTCTTTTGAGGCTACACACTTAGACATACACGCAACATGAAAGGTTTTCGACTTACAACGTGTTGTTTAGGAAAAACAAGATAATTTCGCACGATGCGGGATTTCCTTAAAACGTGATTTTCTGAAAAATTTTGACGAAAGAAAATTCTCCTTTTGGTTCTCTTTAGATGCTACCTGTTAAGACGTACACGCCACAACAATTCTTTTCGAGATACAACGTGTAGTTTTGGAGATACAAGCTAATTTTGTACGATGCGTTATTTCTTCTCGTAAAGAGTTTCCAATGCGTACGTATATGTCTTTACTCTGCAAAACTGTATTTCCTTATGAAGTGGTATTCTTACATATCCTTTCGAGAGAAAACTGTCCTGTGCCTTCTCTTTTGAGGCTACACACTTAGACATACACGCAACATGAAAGCTTTTCGACTTACAACGTGTTGTTTAGGAAAAACAAGATAATTTCTCACGATGCGGGATTTCCTTAAAACGTGATTTTCTGAAAAATTTTGACGAAAGAAAATTCTCCTTTTGGTTCTCTTTAGATGCTACATGTTAAGACGTACACGCCACAACAATTCTTTTCGAGATACAACGTGTAGTTTTGGAGATACAAGCTAATTTTGTACGATGCGTTATTTCTTCTCGTAAAGAGTTTCCAATGCGTACGTATATGTCTTTACTCTGCAAAAGTGTATTTCCTTATGAAGTGGTATTCTTACATATCCTTTCGAGAGAAAACTGTCCTGTGCCTTCTCTTTTGAGGCTACACACTTAGACATACACGCAACATGAAAGCTTTTCGACTTACAACGTGTTGTTTAGGAAAAACAAGATAATTTCGCACGATGCGGGATTTCCTTAAAACGTGATTTTCTGAAAAATTTTGACGAAAGAAAATTCTCCTTTTGGTTCTCTTTAGATGCTACATGTTAAGACGTACACGCCACAACAATTCTTTTCGAGATACAACGTGTAGTTTTGGAGATACAAGCTAATTTTGTACTATGCGTTATTTCTTCTCGTAAAGAGTTTCCCATGCGTACGTATGTGTCTTTACTCTGCAAAACTGTATTTCCTTATGAAGTGGTATTCTTACATATCCTTTCGAGAGAAAACTGTCCTGTGCCTTCTCTTTTGAGGCTACACACTTAGACATACACGCAACATAAAAGCTTTTCGACTTACAACGTGTTGTTTAGGAAAAACAAGATAATTTCGCACGATGCGGGATTTCCTTAAAACGTGATTTTCTGAAAAATTTTGACGAAAGAAAATTCTCTTTTTGGTTCTCTTTAGATGCTACATGTTAAGACGTACACGCCACAACAATTCTTTTCGAGATACAACGTGTAGTTTTGGAGATACAAGCTAATTTTGTACTATGCGTTATTTCTTCTCGTAAAGAGTTTCCAATGCGTACGTATATGTCTTTACTCGGCAAAACTGTATTTCCTTATGAAGTGGTATTCTTACATATCCTTTCAAGAGAAAACTGTCCTGTGCCTTCTCTTTTGAGGCTACACACTTAGACATACACGCAACATGAAAGCTTTTCGACTTACAACGTGTTGTTTAGGAAAAACAAGATAATTTCGCACGATGCGGGATTTCCTTAAAACGTGATTTTCTGAAAAATTTTGACGAAAGAAAATTCTCCTTTTGGTTCTCTTTAGATGCTACATGTTAAGACGTACACGCCACAACAATTCTTTTCGAGATACAACGTGTAGTTTTGGAGATACAAGCTAATTTTGTACTATGCGTTATTTCTTCTCGTAAAGAGTTTCCAATGCGTACGTATATGTCTTTACTCTGCAAAACTGTATTTCCTTATGAAGTGGTATTCTTACATATCCTTTCGAGAGAAAACTGTCCTGTGCCTTCTCTTTTGAGGCTACACACTTAGACATACACGCAACATGAAAGCTTTTCGACTTACAACGTGTTGTTTAGGAAAAACAAGATAATTTCGCACGATGCGGGATTTCCTTAAAACGTGATTTTCTGAAAAATTTTGACGAAAGAAAATTCTCCTTTTGGTTCTCTTTTGTTGCTACATGTTAAGACGTACACGCCACAACAATTCTTTTCGAGATACAACGTGTAGTTTTGGAGATACAAGCTAATTTTGTACTATGCGTTATTTCTTCTCGTAAAGAGTTTCCAATGCGTACGTATATGTCTTTACTCTGCAAAACTGTATTTCCTTATGAAGTGGTATTTTTACATATCCTTTCGAGAGAAAACTGTCCTGTGCCTTCTCTTTTGAGGCTACACACTTAGACATACACGCAACATGAAAGCTTTTCGACTTACAACGTGTTGTTTAGGAAAAACAAGATAATTTCGCACGATGCGGGATTTCCTTAAAACGTGATTTTCTGAAAAATTTTGACGAAAGAAAATTCTCCTTTTGGTTCTCTTTAGATGCTACATGTTAAGACGTACACGCCACAACAATTCTTTTCGAGATACAACGTGTAGTTTTGGAGATACAAGCTAATTTTGTACGATGCGTTATTTCTTCTCGTAAAGAGTTTCCAATGCGTACGTATATGTCTTTACTCTGCAAAACTGTATTTCCTTATGAAGTGGTATTCTTACATATCCTTTCGAGAGAAAACTGTCCTGTGCCTTCTCTTTTGAGGCTACACACTTAGACATACACGCAACATGAAAGCTTTTCGACTTACAACGTGTTGTTTAGGAAAAACAAGATAATTTCGCACGATGCGGGATTTCCTTAAAACGTGATTTTCTGAAAAATTTTGACGAAAGAAAATTCTCCTTTTGGTTCTCTTTAGATGCTACATGTTAAGACGTAGACGCCACAACAATTCTTTTCGAGATACAACGTGTAGTTTTGGAGATACAAGCTAATTTTGTACGATGCGTTATTTCTTCTCGTAAAGAGTTTCCAATGCTTACGTATATGTCTTTACTCTGCAAAACTGTATTTCCTTATGAAGTGGTATTCTTACATATCCTTTCGAGAGAAAACTGTCCTGTGCCTTCTCTTTTGAGGCTACAGACTTAGACATACACGCAACATGAAAGCTTTTCGACTTACAACGTGTTGTTTAGGAAAAACAAGATAATTTCGCACGATGCGGGATTTCCTTAAAACGTGATTTTCTGAAAAATTTTGACGAAAGAAAATTCTCCTTTTGGTTCTCTTTAGATGCTACATGTTAAGACGTACACGCCACAACAATTCTTTTCGAGATACAACGTGTAGTTTTGGAGATACAAGCTAATTTTGTACTATGCGTTATTTCTTCTCGTAAAGAGTTTCCAATGCGTACATATATGTCTTTACTCTGCAAAACTGTATTTCCTTATGAAGTGGTATTCTTACATATCCTTTCGAGAGAAAACTGTCCTGTGCCTTCTCTTTTGAGGCTACACACTTAGACATACACGCAACATGAAAGCTTTTCGACTTACAACGTGTTGTTTAGGAAAAACAAGATAATTTCGCACGATGCGGGATTTCCTTAAAACGTGATTTTCTGAAAAATTTTGACGAAAGAAAATTCTCCTTTTGGTTCTCTTTAGATGCTACATGTTAAGACGTACACGCCACAACAATTCTTTTCGAGATACAACGTGTAGTTTTGGAGATACAAGCTAATTTTGTACGATGCGTTATTTCTTCTCGTAAAGAGTTTCCAATGCGTACGTATATGTCTTTACTCTGCAAAACTGTATTTCCTTATGAAGTGGTATTCTTACATATCCTTTCGAGAGAAAACTGTCCTGTGCCTTCTCTTTTGAGGCTACACACTTAGACATACACGCAACATGAAAGCTTTTCGACTTACAACGTGTTGTTTAGGAAAAACAAGATAATTTCGCACGATGCGGGATTTCCTTAAAACGTGATTTTCTGAAAAATTTTGACGAAAGAAAATTCTCCTTTTGGTTCTCTTTAGATGCTACATGTTAAGACGTACACGCCACAACAATTCTTTTCGAGATACAACGTGTAGTTTTGGAGATACAAGCTAATTTTGTACGATGCGTTATTTCTTCTCGTAAAGAGTTTCCAATGCTTACGTATATGTCTTTACTCTGCAAAACTGTATTTCCTTATGAAGTGGTATTCTTACATATCCTTTCGAGAGAAAACTGTCCTGTGCCTTCTCTTTTGAGGCTACACACTTAGACATACACGCAACATGAAAGCTTTTCGACTTACAACGTGTTGTTTAGGAAAACCAAGATAATTTCGCACGATGCGGGATTTCCTTAAAACGTGATTTTCTGAAAAATTTTGACGAAAGAAAATTCTCCTTTTGGTTCTCTTTAGATGCTACATGTTAAGACGTACACGCCACAACAATTCTTTTCGAGATACAACGTGTAGTTTTGGAGATACAAGCTAATTTTGTACTATGCGTTATTTCTTCTCGTAAAGAGTTTCCAATGCGTACATATATGTCTTTACTCTGCAAAACTGTATTTCCTTATGAAGTGGTATTCTTACATATCCTTTCGAGAGAAAACTGTCCTGTGCCTTCTCTTTTGAGGCTACACACTTAGACATACACGCAACATGAAAGCTTTTCGACTTACAACGTGTTGTTTAGGAAAAACAAGATAATTTCGCACGATGCGGGATTTCCTTAAAACGTGATTTTCTGAAAAATTTTGACGAAAGAAAATTCTCCTTTTGGTTCTCTTTAGATGCTACATGTTAAGACGTACACGCCACAACAATTCTTTTCGAGATACAACGTGTAGTTTTGGAGATACAAGCTAATTTTGTACGATGCGTTATTTCTTCTCGTAAAGAGTTTCCAATGCGTGCGTATATGTCTTTACTCTGCAAAACTGTATTTCCTTATGAAGTGGTATTCTTACATATCCTTTCGAGAGAAAACTGTCCTGTGCCTTCTCTTTTGAGGCTACACACTTAGACATACACGCAACATGAAAGCTTTTCGACTTACAACGTGTTGTTTAGGAAAAACAAGATAATTTCTCACGATGCGGGATTTCCTTAAAACGTGATTTTCTGAAAAATTTTGACGAAAGAAAATTCTCCTTTTGGTTCTCTTTAGATGCTACATGTTAAGACGTACACGCCACAACAATTCTTTTCGAGATACAACGTGTAGTTTTGGAGATACAAGCTAATTTTGTACGATGCGTTATTTCTTCTCGTAAAGAGTTTCCAATGCGTACGTATATGTCTTTACTCTGCAAAACTGTATTTCCTTATGAAGTGGTATTCTTACATATCCTTTCGAGAGAAAACTGTCCTGTGCCTTCTCTTTTGAGGCTACACACTTAGACATACACGCAACATGAAAGCTTTTCGACTTACAACGTGTTGTTTAGGAAAAACAAGATAATTTCGCACGATGCGGGATTTCCTTAAAACGTGATTTTCTGAAAAATTTTGACGAAAGAAAATTCTCCTTTTGGTTCTCTTTAGATGCTACATGTTAAGACGTACACGCCACAACAATTCTTTTCGAGATACAACGTGTAGTTTTGGAGATACAAGCTAATTTTGTACGATGCGATATTTCTTCTCGTAAAGAGTTTCCAATGCGTACGTATATGTCTTTACTCTGCAAAACTGTATTTCCTTATGAAGTGGTATTCTTACATATCCTTTCGAGAGAAAACTGTCCTGTGCCTTCTCTTTTGAGGCTACACACTTAGACATACACGCAACATGAAAGCTTTTCGACTTACAACGTGTTGTTTAGGAAAAACAAGATAATTTCGCACGATGCGGGATTTCCTTAAAACGTGATTTTCTGAAAAATTTTGACGAAAGAAAATTCTCCTTTTTGTTCTCTTTAGATGCTACATGTTAAGACGTACACGCCACAACAATTCTTTTCGAGATACAACGTGTAGTTTTGGAGATACAAGCTAATTTTGTACGATGCGTTATTTCTTCTCGTAAAGAGTTTCCAATGCGTACGTATGTGTCTTTACTCTGCAAAACTGTATTTCCTTATGAAGTGGTATTCTTACATATCCTTTCGAGAGAAAACTGTCCTGTGCCTTCTCTTTTGAGGCTACACACTTAGACATACACGCAATATGAAAGCTTTTCGACTTACAACGTGTTGTTTAGGAAAAACAAGATAATTTCGCACGATGCGGGATTTCCTTAAAACGTGATTTTCTGAAAAATTTTGACGAAAGAAAATTCTCCTTTTGGTTCTCTTTAGATGCTACATGTTAAGACGTACACGCCACAACAATTCTTTTCGAGATACAACGTGTAGTTTTGGAGATACAAGCTAATTTTGTACTATGCGTTATTTCTTCTCGTAAAGAGTTTCCAATGCGTACGTATATGTCTTTACTCTGCAAAACTGTATTTCCTTATGAAGTGGTATTCTTACATATCCTTTCGAGAGAAAACTGTCCTGTGCCTTCTCTTTTGAGGCTACACACGTAGACATACACGCAACATGAAAGCTTTTCGACTTACAACGTGTTGTTTAGGAAAAACAAGATAATTTCGCACGATGCGGGATTTCCTTAAAACGTGATTTTCTGAAAAATTTTGACGAAAGAAAATTCTCCTTTTGGTTCTCTTTAGATGCTACATGTTAAGACGTACACGCCACAACAATTCTTTTCGAGATACAACGTGTAGTTTTGGAGATACAAGCTAATTTTGTACTATGCGTTATTTCTTCTCGTAAAGAGTTTCCAATGCGTACGTATGTGTCTTTACTCTGCAAAACTGTATTTCCTTATGAAGTGGTATTCTTACATATCCTTTCGAGAGAAAACTGTCCTGTGCCTTCTCTTTTGAGGCTACACACGTAGACATACACGCAACATGAAAGCTTTTCGACTTACAACGTGTTGTTTAGGAAAAACAAGATAATTTCGCACGATGCGGGATTTCCTTAAAACGTGATTTTCTGAAAAATTTTGACGAAAGAAAATTCTCCTTTTGGTTCTCTTTAGATGCTACATGTTAAGACGTACACGCCACAACAATTCTTTTCGAGATACAACGTGTAGTTTTGGAGATACAAGCTAATTTTGTACGATGCGTTATTTCTTCTCGTAAAGAGTTTCCAATGCGTACGTATATGTCTTTACTCTGCAAAACTGTATTTCCTTATGAAGTGGTATTCTTACATATCCTTTCGAGAGAAAACTGTCCTGTGCCTTCTCTTTTGAGGCTACACACTTAGACATACACGCAACATGAAAGCTTTTCGACTTACAACGTGTTGTTTAGGAAAAACAAGATAATTTCGCACGATGCGGGATTTCCTTAAAACGTGATTTTCTGAAAAATTTTGACGAAAGAAAATTCTCCTTTTGGTTCTCTTTAGATGCTACATGTTAAGACGTAGACGCCACAACAATTCTTTTCGAGATACAACGTGTAGTTTTGGAGATACAAGCTAATTTTGTACGATGCGTTATTTCTTCTCGTAAAGAGTTTCCAATGCTTACGTATATGTCTTTACTCTGCAAAACTGTATTTCCTTATGAAGTGGTATTCTTACATATCCTTTCGAGAGAAAACTGTCCTGTGCCTTCTCTTTTGAGGCTACAGACTTAGACATACACGCAACATGAAAGCTTTTCGACTTACAACGTGTTGTTTAGGAAAAACAAGATAATTTCGCACGATGCGGGATTTCCTTAAAACGTGATTTTCTGAAAAATTTTGACGAAAGAAAATTCTCCTTTTGGTTCTCTTTAGATGCTACATGTTAAGACGTACACGCCACAACAATTCTTTTCGAGATACAACGTGTAGTTTTGGAGATACAAGCTAATTTTGTACTATGCGTTATTTCTTCTCATAAAGAGTTTCCAATGCGTACATATATGTCTTTACTCTGCAAAACTGTATTTCCTTATGAAGTGGTATTCTTACATATCCTTTCGAGAGAAAACTGTCCTGTGCCTTCTCTTTTGAGGCTACACACTTAGACATACACGCAACATGAAAGCTTTTCGACTTACAACGTGTTGTTTAGGAAAAACAAGATAATTTCGCACGATGCGGGATTTCCTTAAAACGAGATTTTCTGAAAAATTTTGACGAAAGAAAATTCTCCTTTTGGTTCTCTTTAGATGCTACATGTTAAGACGTACACGCCACAACAATTCTTTTCGAGATACAACGTGTAGTTTTGGAGATACAAGCTAATTTTGTACGATGCGTTATTTCTTCTCGTAAAGAGTTTCCAATGCGTACGTATATGTCTTTACTCTGCAAAACTGTATTTCCTTATGAAGTGGTATTCTTACATATCCTTTCGAGAGAAAACTGTCCTGTGCCTTCTCTTTTGAGGCTACACACTTAGACATACACGCAACATGAAAGCTTTTCGACTTACAACGTGTTGTTTAGGAAAAACAAGATAATTTCGCACGATGCGGGATTTCCTTAAAACGTGATTTTCTGAAAAATTTTGACGAAAGAAAATTCTCCTTTTGGTTCTCTTTAGATGCTACATGTTAAGACGTACACGCCACAACAATTCTTTTCGAGATACAACGTGTAGTTTTGGAGATACAAGCTAATTTTGTACGATGCGTTATTTCTTCTCGTAAAGAGTTTCCAATGCTTACGTATATGTCTTTACTCTGCAAAACTGTATTTCCTTATGAAGTGGTATTCTTACATATCCTTTCGAGAGAAAACTGTCCTGTGCCTTCTCTTTTGAGGCTACACACTTAGACATACACGCAACATGAAAGCTTTTCGACTTACAACGTGTTGTTTAGGAAAACCAAGATAATTTCGCACGATGCGGGATTTCCTTAAAACGTGATTTTCTGAAAAATTTTGACGAAAGAAAATTCTCCTTTTGGTTCTCTTTAGATGCTACATGTTAAGACGTACACGCCACAACAATTCTTTTCGAGATACAACGTGTAGTTTTGGAGATACAAGCTAATTTTGTACTATGCGTTATTTCTTCTCGTAAAGAGTTTCCAATGCGTACATATATGTCTTTACTCTGCAAAACTGTATTTCCTTATGAAGTGGTATTCTTACATATCCTTTCGAGAGAAAACTGTCCTGTGCCTTCTCTTTTGAGGCTACACACTTAGACATACACGCAACATGAAAGCTTTTCGACTTACAACGTGTTGTTTAGGAAAAACAAGATAATTTCGCACGATGCGGGATTTCCTTAAAACGTGATGTTCTTAATAATTTTGACGAAAGAAAATTCTCCTTTTGGTTCTCTTTAGATGCTACATGTTAAGACGTACACGCCACAACAATTCTTTTCGAGATACAACGTGTAGTTTTGGAGATACAAGCTAATTTTGTACGATGCGTTATTTCTTCTCGTAAAGAGTTTCCAATGCGTACGTATATGTCTTTACTCTGCAAAACTGTATTTCCTTATGAAGTGGTATTCTTACATATCCTTTCGAGAGAAAACTGTCCTGTGCCTTCTCTTTTGAGGCTACACACTTAGATATACACGCAACATGAAAGCTTTTCGACTTACAACGTGTTGTTTAGGAAAAACAAGATAATTTCGCACGATGCGGGATTTCCTTAAAACGTGATTTTCTGAAAAATTTTGACGAAAGAAAATTCTCCTTTTGGTTCTCTTTAGATGCTACATGTTAAGACGTACACGCCACAACAATTCTTTTCGAGATACAACGTGTAGTTTTGGAGATACAAGCTAATTTTGTACGATGCGTTATTTCTTCTCGTAAAGAGTTTCCAATGCGTACGTATATGTCTTTACTCTGCAAAACTGTATTTCCTTATGAAGTGGTATTCTTACATATCCTTTCGAGAGAAAACTGTCCTGTGCCTTCTCTTTTGAGGCTACACACTTAGACATACACGCAACATGAAAGCTTTTCGACTTACAACGTGTTGTTTAGGAAAAACAAGATAATTTCGCACGATGCGGGATTTCCTTAAAACGTGATTTTCTGAAAAATTTTGACGAAAGAAAATTCTCCTTTTGGTTCTCTTTAGATGCTACATGTTAAGACGTACACGCCACAACAATTCTTTTCGAGATACAACGTGTAGTTTTGGAGATACAAGCTAATTTTGTACGATGCGTTATTTCTTCTCGTAAAGAGTTTCCAATGCGTACGTATATGTCTTTACTCTGCAAAACTGTATTTCCTTATGAAGTGGTATTCTTACATATCCTTTCGAGAGAAAACTGTCCTGTGCCTTCTCTTTTGAGGCTACACACTTAGACATACACGCAACATGAAAGCTTTTCGACTTACAACGTGTTGTTTAGGAAAAACAAGATAATTTCGCACGATGCGGGATTTCCTTAAAACGTGATTTTCTGAAAAATTTTGACGAAAGAAAATTCTCCTTTTTGTTCTCTTTAGATGCTACATGTTAAGACGTACACGCCACAACAATTCTTTTCGAGATACAACGTGTAGTTTTGGAGATACAAGCTAATTTTGTACGATGCGTTATTTCTTCTCGTAAAGAGTTTCCAATGCGTACGTATGTGTCTTTACTCTGCAAAACTGTATTTCCTTATGAAGTGGTATTCTTACATATCCTTTCGAGAGAAAACTGTCCTGTGCCTTCTCTTTTGAGGCTACACACTTAGACATACACGCAATATGAAAGCTTTTCGACTTACAACGTGTTGTTTAGGAAAAACAAGATAATTTCGCACGATGCGGGATTTCCTTAAAACGTGATTTTCTGAAAAATTTTGACGAAAGAAAATTCTCCTTTTGGTTCTCTTTAGATGCTACATGTTAAGACGTACACGCCACAACAATTCTTTTCGAGATACAACGTGTAGTTTTGGAGATACAAGCTAATTTTGTACTATGCGTTATTTCTTCTCGTAAAGAGTTTCCAATGCGTACGTATATGTCTTTACTCTGCAAAACTGTATTTCCTTATGAAGTGGTATTCTTACATATCCTTTCGAGAGAAAACTGTCCTGTGCCTTCTCTTTTGAGGCTACACACGTAGACATACACGCAACATGAAAGCTTTTCGACTTACAACGTGTTGTTTAGGAAAAACAAGATAATTTCGCACGATGCGGGATTTCCTTAAAACGTGATTTTCTGAAAAATTTTGACGAAAGAAAATTCTCCTTTTGGTTCTCTTTAGATGCTACATGTTAAGACGTACACGCCACAACAATTCTTTTCGAGATACAACGTGTAGTTTTGGAGATACAAGCTAATTTTGTACTATGCGTTATTTCTTCTCGTAAAGAGTTTCCAATGCGTACGTATGTGTCTTTACTCTGCAAAACTGTATTTCCTTATGAAGTGGTATTCTTACATATCCTTTCGAGAGAAAACTGTCCTGTGCCTTCTCTTTTGAGGCTACACACGTAGACATACACGCAACATGAAAGCTTTTCGACTTACAACGTGTTGTTTAGGAAAAACAAGATAATTTCGCACGATGCGGGATTTCCTTAAAACGTGATTTTCTGAAAAATTTTGACGAAAGAAAATTCTCCTTTTGGTTCTCTTTAGATGCTACATGTTAAGACGTACACGCCACAACAATTCTTTTCGAGATACAACGTGTAGTTTTGGAGATACAAGCTAATTTTGTACGATGCGTTATTTCTTCTCGTAAAGAGTTTCCAATGCGTACGTATATGTCTTTACTCTGCAAAACTGTATTTCCTTATGAAGTGGTATTCTTACATATCCTTTCGAGAGAAAACTGTCCTGTGCCTTCTCTTTTGAGGCTACACACTTAGACATACACGCAACATGAAAGCTTTTCGACTTACAACGTGTTGTTTAGGAAAAACAAGATAATTTCGCACGATGCGGGATTTCCTTAAAACGTGATTTTCTGAAAAATTTTGACGAAAGAAAATTCTCCTTTTGGTTCTCTTTAGATGCTACATGTTAAGACGTAGACGCCACAACAATTCTTTTCGAGATACAACGTGTAGTTTTGGAGATACAAGCTAATTTTGTACGATGCGTTATTTCTTCTCGTAAAGAGTTTCCAATGCTTACGTATATGTCTTTACTCTGCAAAACTGTATTTCCTTATGAAGTGGTATTCTTACATATCCTTTCGAGAGAAAACTGTCCTGTGCCTTCTCTTTTGAGGCTACAGACTTAGACATACACGCAACATGAAAGCTTTTCGACTTACAACGTGTTGTTTAGGAAAAACAAGATAATTTCGCACGATGCGGGATTTCCTTAAAACGTGATTTTCTGAAAAATTTTGACGAAAGAAAATTCTCCTTTTGGTTCTCTTTAGATGCTACATGTTAAGACGTACACGCCACAACAATTCTTTTCGAGATACAACGTGTAGTTTTGGAGATACAAGCTAATTTTGTACTATGCGTTATTTCTTCTCATAAAGAGTTTCCAATGCGTACATATATGTCTTTACTCTGCAAAACTGTATTTCCTTATGAAGTGGTATTCTTACATATCCTTTCGAGAGAAAACTGTCCTGTGCCTTCTCTTTTGAGGCTACACACTTAGACATACACGCAACATGAAAGCTTTTCGACTTACAACGTGTTGTTTAGGAAAAACAAGATAATTTCGCACGATGCGGGATTTCCTTAAAACGTGATTTTCTGAAAAATTTTGACGAAAGAAAATTCTCCTTTTGGTTCTCTTTAGATGCTACATGTTAAGACGTACACGCCACAACAATTCTTTTCGAGATACAACGTGTAGTTTTGGAGATACAAGCTAATTTTGTACGATGCGTTATTTCTTCTCGTAAAGAGTTTCCAATGCGTACGTATATGTCTTTACTCTGCAAAACTGTATTTCCTTATGAAGTGGTATTCTTACATATCCTTTCGAGAGAAAACTGTCCTGTGCCTTCTCTTTTGAGGCTACACACTTAGACATACACGCAACATGAAAGCTTTTCGACTTACAACGTGTTGTTTAGGAAAAACAAGATAATTTCGCACGATGCGGGATTTCCTTAAAACGTGATTTTCTGAAAAATTTTGACGAAAGAAAATTCTCCTTTTGGTTCTCTTTTGTTGCTACATGTTAAGACGTACACGCCACAACAATTCTTTTCGAGATACAACGTGTAGTTTTGGAGATACAAGCTAATTTTGTACGATGCGTTATTTCTTCTCGTAAAGAGTTTCCAATGCTTACGTATATGTCTTTACTCTGCAAAACTGTATTTCCTTATGAAGTGGTATTCTTACATATCCTTTCGAGAGAAAACTGTCCTGTGCCTTCTCTTTTGAGGCTACACACTTAGACATACACGCAACATGAAAGCTTTTCGACTTACAACGTGTTGTTTAGGAAAACCAAGATAATTTCGCACGATGCGGGATTTCCTTAAAACGTGATTTTCTGAAAAATTTTGACGAAAGAAAATTCTCCTTTTGGTTCTCTTTAGATGCTACATGTTAAGACGTACACGCCACAACAATTCTTTTCGAGATACAACGTGTAGTTTTGGAGATACAAGCTAATTTTGTACTATGCGTTATTTCTTCTCGTAAAGAGTTTCCAATGCGTACATATATGTCTTTACTCTGCAAAACTGTATTTCCTTATGAAGTGGTATTCTTACATATCCTTTCGAGAGAAAACTGTCCTGTGCCTTCTCTTTTGAGGCTACACACTTAGACATACACGCAACATGAAAGCTTTTCGACTTACAACGTGTTGTTTAGGAAAAACAAGATAATTTCGCACGATGCGGGATTTCCTTAAAACGTGATGTTCTTAATAATTTTGACGAAAGAAAATTCTCCTTTTGGTTCTCTTTAGATGCTACATGTTAAGACGTACACGCCACAACAATTCTTTTCGAGATACAACGTGTAGTTTTGGAGATACAAGCTAATTTTGTACGATGCGTTATTTCTTCTCGTAAAGAGTTTCCAATGCGTACGTATATGTCTTTACTCTGCAAAACTGTATTTCCTTATGAAGTGGTATTCTTACATATCCTTTCGAGAGAAAACTGTCCTGTGCCTTCTCTTTTGAGGCTACACACTTAGATATACACGCAACATGAAAGCTTTTCGACTTACAACGTGTTGTTTAGGAAAAACAAGATAATTTCGCACGATGCGGGATTTCCTTAAAACGTGATTTTCTGAAAAATTTTGACGAAAGAAAATTCTCCTTTTG
Source organism: Apodemus sylvaticus (assembly GCF_947179515.1). Taxonomy (NCBI): domain Eukaryota; kingdom Metazoa; phylum Chordata; class Mammalia; order Rodentia; family Muridae; genus Apodemus; species Apodemus sylvaticus. The sequence continues at coordinate 245,018 of NW_026263287.1, forward strand.
GTTCTCTTTAGATGCTACATGTTAAGACGTACACGCCACAACAATTCTTTTCGAGATACAACGTGTAGTTTTGGAGATACAAGCTAATTTTGTACGATGCGTTATTTCTTCTCGTAAAGAGTTTCCAATGCGTACGTATATGTCTTTACTCTGCAAAACTGTATTTCCTTATGAAGTGGTATTCTTACATATCCTTTCGAGAGAAAACTGTCCTGTGCCTTCTCTTTTGAGGCTACACACTTAGACATACACGCAACATGAAAGCTTTTCGACTTACAACGTGTTGTTTAGGAAAAACAAGATAATTTCGCACGATGCGGGATTTCCTAAAAACGTGATTTTCTGAAAAATTTTGACGAAAGAAAATTCTCCTTTTGGTTCTCTTTAGATGCTACATGTTAAGACGTACACGCCACAACAATTCTTTTCGAGATACAACGTGTAGTTTTGGAGATACAAGCTAATTTTGTACGATGCGTTATTTCTTCTCGTAAAGAGTTTCCAATGCGTACGTATATGTCTTTAATCTGCAAAACTGTATTTCCTTATGAAGTGGTATTCTTACATATCCTTTCGAGAGAAAACTGTCCTGTGCCTTCTCTTTTGAGGCTACACACTTAGACATACACGCAACATGAAAGCTTTTCGACTTACAACGTGTTGTTTAGGAAAACCAAGATAATTTCGCACGATGCGGGATTTCCTTAAAACGTGATTTTCTGAAAAATTTTGACGAAAGAAAATTCTCCTTTTGGTTCTCTTTAGATGCTACATGTTAAGACGTACACGCCACAACAATTCTTTTCGAGATACAACGTGTAGTTTTGGAGATACAAGCTAATTTTGTACTATGCGTTATTTCTTCTCGTAAAGAGTTTCCAATGCGTACATATATGTCTTTACTCTGCAAAACTGTATTTCCTTATGAAGTGGTATTCTTACATATCCTTTCGAGAGAAAACTGTCCTGTGCCTTCTCTTTTGAGGCTACACACTTAGACATACACGCAACATGAAAGCTTTTCGACTTACAACGTGTTGTTTAGGAAAAACAAGATAATTTCGCACGATGCGGGATTTCCTTAAAACGTGATGTTCTTAATAATTTTGACGAAAGAAAATTCTCCTTTTGGTTCTCTTTAGATGCTACATGTTAAGACGTACACGCCACAACAATTCTTTTCGAGATACAACGTGTAGTTTTGGAGATACAAGCTAATTTTGTACGATGCGTTATTTCTTCTCGTAAAGAGTTTCCAATGCGTACGTATATGTCTTTACTCTGCAAAACTGTATTTCCTTATGAAGTGGTATTCTTACATATCCTTTCGAGAGAAAACTGTCCTGTGCCTTCTCTTTTGAGGCTACACACTTAGATATACACGCAACATGAAAGCTTTTCGACTTACAACGTGTTGTTTAGGAAAAACAAGATAATTTCGCACGATGCGGGATTTCCTTAAAACGTGATTTTCTGAAAAATTTTGACGAAAGAAAATTCTCCTTTTGGTTCTCTTTAGATGCTACATGTTAAGACGTACACGCCACAACAATTCTTTTCGAGATACAACGTGTAGTTTTGGAGATACAAGCTAATTTTGTACGATGCGTTATTTCTTCTCGTAAAGAGTTTCCAATGCGTACGTATATGTCTTTACTCTGCAAAACTGTATTTCCTTATGAAGTGGTATTCTTACATATCCTTTCGAGAGAAAACTGTCCTGTGCCTTCTCTTTTGAGGCTACACACTTAGACATACACGCAACATGAAAGCTTTTCGACTTACAACGTGTTGTTTAGGAAAAACAAGATAATTTCGCACGATGCGGGATTTCCTTAAAACGTGATTTTCTGAAAAATTTTGACGAAAGAAAATTCTCCTTTTGGTTCTCTTTAGATGCTACATGTTAAGACGTACACGCCACAACAATTCTTTTCGAGATACAACGTGTAGTTTTGGAGATACAAGCTAATTTTGTACGATGCGTTATTTCTTCTCGTAAAGAGTTTCCAATGCGTACGTATATGTCTTTACTCTGCAAAACTGTATTTCCTTATGAAGTGGTATTCTTACATATCCTTTCGAGAGAAAACTGTCCTGTGCCTTCTCTTTTGAGGCTACACACTTAGACATACACGCAACATGAAAGCTTTTCGACTTACAACGTGTTGTTTAGGAAAAACAAGATAATTTCGCACGATGCGGGATTTCCTTAAAACGTGATTTTCTGAAAAATTTTGACGAAAGAAAATTCTCCTTTTTGTTCTCTTTAGATGCTACATGTTAAGACGTACACGCCACAACAATTCTTTTCGAGATACAACGTGTAGTTTTGGAGATACAAGCTAATTTTGTACGATGCGTTATTTCTTCTCGTAAAGAGTTTCCAATGCGTACGTATGTGTCTTTACTCTGCAAAACTGTATTTCCTTATGAAGTGGTATTCTTACATATCCTTTCGAGAGAAAACTGTCCTGTGCCTTCTCTTTTGAGGCTACACACTTAGACATACACGCAATATGAAAGCTTTTCGACTTACAACGTGTTGTTTAGGAAAAACAAGATAATTTCGCACGATGCGGGATTTCCTTAAAACGTGATTTTCTGAAAAATTTTGACGAAAGAAAATTCTCCTTTTGGTTCTCTTTAGATGCTACATGTTAAGACGTACACGCCACAACAATTCTTTTCGAGATACAACGTGTAGTTTTGGAGATACAAGCTAATTTTGTACTATGCGTTATTTCTTCTCGTAAAGAGTTTCCAATGCGTACGTATATGTCTTTACTCTGCAAAACTGTATTTCCTTATGAAGTGGTATTCTTACATATCCTTTCGAGAGAAAAACTGTCCTGTGCCTTCTCTTTTGAGGCTACACACGTAGACATACACGCAACATGAAAGCTTTTCGACTTACAACGTGTTGTTTAGGAAAAACAAGATAATTTCGCACGATGCGGGATTTCCTTAAAACGTGATTTTCTGAAAAATTTTGACGAAAGAAAATTCTCCTTTTGGTTCTCTTTAGATGCTACATGTTAAGACGTACACGCCACAACAATTCTTTTCGAGATACAACGTGTAGTTTTGGAGATACAAGCTAATTTTGTACTATGCGTTATTTCTTCTCGTAAAGAGTTTCCAATGCGTACGTATGTGTCTTTACTCTGCAAAACTGTATTTCCTTATGAAGTGGTATTCTTACATATCCTTTCGAGAGAAAACTGTCCTGTGCCTTCTCTTTTGAGGCTACACACGTAGACATACACGCAACATGAAAGCTTTTCGACTTACAACGTGTTGTTTAGGAAAAACAAGATAATTTCGCACGATGCGGGATTTCCTTAAAACGTGATTTTCTGAAAAATTTTGACGAAAGAAAATTCTCCTTTTGGTTCTCTTTAGATGCTACATGTTAAGACGTACACGCCACAACAATTCTTTTCGAGATACAACGTGTAGTTTTGGAGATACAAGCTAATTTTGTACGATGCGTTATTTCTTCTCGTAAAGAGTTTCCAATGCGTACGTATATGTCTTTACTCTGCAAAACTGTATTTCCTTATGAAGTGGTATTCTTACATATCCTTTCGAGAGAAAACTGTCCTGTGCCTTCTCTTTTGAGGCTACACACTTAGACATACACGCAACATGAAAGCTTTTCGACTTACAACGTGTTGTTTAGGAAAAACAAGATAATTTCGCACGATGCGGATTTCCTTAAAACGTGATTTTCTGAAAAATTTTGACGAAAGAAAATTCTCCTTTTGGTTCTCTTTAGATGCTACATGTTAAGACGTAGACGCCACAACAATTCTTTTCGAGATACAACGTGTAGTTTTGGAGATACAAGCTAATTTTGTACGATGCGTTATTTCTTCTCGTAAAGAGTTTCCAATGCTTACGTATATGTCTTTACTCTGCAAAAACTGTATTTCCTTATGAAGTGGTATTCTTACATATCCTTTCGAGAGAAAACTGTCCTGTGCCTTCTCTTTTGAGGCTACAGACTTAGACATACACGCAACATGAAAGCTTTTCGACTTACAAACGTGTTGTTTAGGAAAAACAAGATAATTTCGCACGATGCGGGATTTCCTTAAAACGTGATTTTCTGAAAAATTTTGACGAAAGAAAATTCTCCTTTTGGTTCTCTTTAGATGCTACATGTTAAGACGTACACGCCACCAACAATTCTTTTCGAGATACAACGTGTAGTTTTGGAGATACAAGCTAATTTTGTACTATGCGTTATTTCTTCTCATAAAGAGTTTCCAATGCGTACATATATGTCTTTACTCTGCAAAACTGTATTTCCTTATGAAGTGGTATTCTTACATATCCTTTCGAGAGAAAACTGTCCTGTGCCTTCTCTTTTGAGGCTACACACTTAGACATACACGCAACATGAAAGCTTTTCGACTTACAACGTGTTGTTTAGGAAAAACAAGATAATTTCGCACGATGCGGGATTTCCTTAAAACGTGATTTTCTGAAAAATTTTGACGAAAGAAAATTCTCCTTTTGGTTCTCTTTAGATGCTACATGTTAAGACGTACACGCCACAACAATTCTTTTCGAGATACAACGTGTAGTTTTGGAGATACAAGCTAATTTTGTACGATGCGTTATTTCTTCTCGTAAAGAGTTTCCAATGCGTACGTATATGTCTTTACTCTGCAAAACTGTATTTCCTTATGAAGTGGTATTCTTACATATCCTTTCGAGAGAAAACTGTCCTGTGCCTTCTCTTTTGAGGCTACACACTTAGACATACACGCAACATGAAAGCTTTTCGACTTACAACGTGTTGTTTAGGAAAAACAAGATAATTTCGCACGATGCGGGATTTCCTTAAAACGTGATTTTCTGAAAAATTTTGACGAAGAAAATTCTCCTTTTGGTTCTCTTTTGTTGCTACATGTTAAGACGTACACGCCACAACAATTCTTTTTCGAGATACAACGTGTAGTTTTGGAGATACAAGCTAATTTTGTACGATGCGTTATTTCTTCTCGTAAAGAGTTTCCAATGCTTACGTATATGTCTTTACTCTGCAAAACTGTATTTCCTTATGAAGTGGTATTCTTACATATCCTTTCGAGAGAAAACTGTCCTGTGCCTTCTCTTTTGAGGCTACACACTTAGACATACACGCAACATGAAAGCTTTTCGACTTACAACGTGTTGTTTAGGAAAACCAAGATAATTTCGCACGATGCGGGATTTCCTTAAAACGTGATTTTCTGAAAAATTTTGACGAAAGAAAATTCTCCTTTTGGTTCTCTTTAGATGCTACATGTTAAGACGTACACGCCACAACAATTCTTTTCGAGATACAACGTGTAGTTTTGGAGATACAAGCTAATTTTGTACTATGCGTTATTTCTTCTCGTAAAGAGTTTCCAATGCGTACATATATGTCTTTACTCTGCAAAACTGTATTTCCTTATGAAGTGGTATTCTTACATATCCTTTCGAGAGAAAACTGTCCTGTGCCTTCTCTTTTGAGGCTACACACTTAGACATACACGCAACATGAAAGCTTTTCGACTTACAACGTGTTGTTTAGGAAAAAACAAGATAATTTCGCACGATGCGGGATTTCCTTAAAACGTGATGTTCTTAATAATTTTGACGAAAGAAAATTCTCCTTTTGGTTCTCTTTAGATGCTACATGTTAAGACCACGCCACAACAATTCTTTTCGAGATACAACGTGTAGTTTTGGAGATACAAGCTAATTTTGTACGATGCGTTATTTCTTCTCGTAAAGAGTTTCCAATGCGTACGTATATGTCTTTACTCTGCAAAACTGTATTTCCTTATGAAGTGGTATTCTTACATATCCTTTCGAGAGAAAACTGTCCTGTGCCTTCTCTTTTGAGGCTACACACTTAGATATACACGCAACATGAAAGCTTTTCGACTTACAACGTGTTGTTTAGGAAAAACAAGATAATTTCGCACGATGCGGGATTTCCTTAAAACGTGATTTTCTGAAAAATTTTGACGAAAGAAAATTCTCCTTTTGGTTCTCTTTAGATGCTACATGTTAAGACGTACACGCCACAACAATTCTTTTCGAGATACAACGTGTAGTTTTGGAGATACAAGCTAATTTTGTACGATGCGTTATTTCTTCTCGTAAAGAGTTTCCAATGCGTACGTATATGTCTTTACTCTGCAAAACTGTATTTCCTTATGAAGTGGTATTCTTACATATCCTTTCGAGAGAAAACTGTCCTGTGCCTTCTCTTTTGAGGCTACACACTTAGACATACACGCAACATGAAAGCTTTTCGACTTACAACGTGTTGTTTAGGAAAAACAAGATAATTTCGCACGATGCGGGATTTCCTAAAAACGTGATTTTCTGAAAAATTTTGACGAAAGAAAATTCTCCTTTTGGTTCTCTTTAGATGCTACATGTTAAGACGTACACGCCACAACAATTCTTTTCGAGATACAACGTGTAGTTTTGGAGATACAAGCTAATTTTGTACGATGCGTTATTTCTTCTCGTAAAGAGTTTCCAATGCGTACGTATATGTCTTTAATCTGCAAAACTGTATTTCCTTATGAAGTGGTATTCTTACATATCCTTTCGAGAGAAAACTGTCCTGTGCCTTCTCTTTTGAGGCTACACACTTAGACATACACGCAACATGAAAGCTTTTCGACTTACAACGTGTTGTTTAGGAAAAACAAGATAATTTCGCACGATGCGGGATTTCCTTAAAACGTGATTTTCTGAAAAATTTTGACGAAAGAAAATTCTCCTTTTTGTTCTCTTTAGATGCTACATGTTAAGACGTACACGCCACAACAATTCTTTTCGAGATACAACGTGTAGTTTTGGAGATACAAGCTAATTTTGTACGATGCGTTATTTCTTCTCGTAAAGAGTTTCCAATGCGTACGTATGTGTCTTTACTCTGCAAAACTGTATTTCCTTATGAAGTGGTATTCTTACATATCCTTTCGAGAGAAAACTGTCCTGTGCCTTCTCTTTTGAGGCTACACACTTAGACATACACGCAATATGAAAGCTTTTCGACTTACAACGTGTTGTTTAGGAAAAACAAGATAATTTCGCACGATGCGGGATTTCCTTAAAACGTGATTTTCTGAAAAATTTTGACGAAAGAAAATTCTCCTTTTGGTTCTCTTTAGATGCTACATGTTAAGACGTACACGCCACAACAATTCTTTTCGAGATACAACGTGTAGTTTTGGAGATACAAGCTAATTTTGTACTATGCGTTATTTCTTCTCGTAAAGAGTTTCCAATGCGTACGTATATGTCTTTACTCTGCAAAACTGTATTTCCTTATGAAGTGGTATTCTTACATATCCTTTCGAGAGAAAACTGTCCTGTGCCTTCTCTTTTGAGGCTACACACGTAGACATACACGCAACATGAAAGCTTTTCGACTTACAACGTGTTGTTTAGGAAAAACAAGATAATTTCGCACGATGCGGGATTTCCTTAAAACGTGATTTTCTGAAAAATTTTGACGAAAGAAAATTCTCCTTTTGGTTCTCTTTAGATGCTACATGTTAAGACGTACACGCCACAACAATTCTTTTCGAGATACAACGTGTAGTTTTGGAGATACAAGCTAATTTTGTACTATGCGTTATTTCTTCTCGTAAAGAGTTTCCAATGCGTACGTATGTGTCTTTACTCTGCAAAACTGTATTTCCTTATGAAGTGGTATTCTTACATATCCTTTCGAGAGAAAACTGTCCTGTGCCTTCTCTTTTGAGGCTACACACGTAGACATACACGCAACATGAAAGCTTTTCGACTTACAACGTGTTGTTTAGGAAAAACAAGATAATTTCGCACGATGCGGGATTTCCTTAAAACGTGATTTTCTGAAAAATTTTGACGAAAGAAAATTCTCCTTTTGGTTCTCTTTAGATGCTACATGTTAAGACGTACACGCCACAACAATTCTTTTCGAGATACAACGTGTAGTTTTGGAGATACAAGCTAATTTTGTACGATGCGTTATTTCTTCTCGTAAAGAGTTTCCAATGCGTACATATATGTCTTTACTCTGCAAAACTGTATTTCCTTATGAAGTGGTATTCTTACATATCCTTTCGAGAGAAAACTGTCCTGTGCCTTCTCTTTTGAGGCTACACACTTAGACATACACGCAACATGAAAGCTTTTCGACTTACAACGTGTTGTTTAGGAAAAACAAGATAATTTCGCACGATGCGGGATTTCCTTAAAACGTGATTTTCTGAAAAATTTTGACGAAAGAAAATTCTCCTTTTGGTTCTCTTTAGATGCTACATGTTAAGACGTACACGCCACAACAATTCTTTTCGAGATACAACGTGTAGTTTTGGAGATACAAGCTAATTTTGTACGATGCGTTATTTCTTCTCGTAAAGAGTTTCCAATGCGTACGTATATGTCTTTACTCTGCAAAACTGTATTTCCTTATGAAGTGGTATTCTTACATATCCTTTCGAGAGAAAACTGTCCTGTGCCTTCTCTTTTGAGGCTACACACTTAGACATACACGCAACATGAAAGCTTTTCGACTTACAACGTGTTGTTTAGGAAAAACAAGATAATTTCGTACGATGCGGGATTTCCTTAAAACGTGATTTTCTGAAAAATTTTGACGAAAGAAAATTCTCCTTTTGGTTCTCTTTAGATGCTACATGTTAAGACGTACACGCCACAACAATTCTTTTCGAGATACAACGTGTAGTTTTGGAGATACAAGCTAATTTTGTACGATGCGTTATTTCTTCTCATAAAGAGTTTCCAATGCGTACGTATATGTCTTTACTCTGCAAAACTGTATTTCCTTATGAAGTGGTATTCTTACATATCCTTTCGAGAGAAAACTGTCCTGTGCCTTCTCTTTTGAGGCTACACACTTAGACATACACGCAACATGAAAGCTTTTCGACTTACAACGTGTTGTTTAGGAAAAACAAGATAATTACCCACGATGCGGGATTTCCTTAAAACGTGATTTTCTGAAAAATTTTGACGAAAGAAAATTCTCCTTTTGGTTCTCTTTAGATGCTACACGTTAAGACGTACACGCCACAACAATTCTTTTCGAGATACAACGTGTAGTTTTGGAGATACAAGCTAATTTTGTACTATGCGTTATTTCTTCTCGTAAAGAGTTTCCAATGCGTACGTATATGTCTTTACTCTGCAAAACTGTATTTCCTTATGAAGTGGTATTCTTACATATCCTTTCGAGAGAAAACTGTCCTGTGCCTTCTCTTTTGAGGCTACACACTTAGACATACACGCAACATGAAAGCTTTTCGACTTACAACGTGATGTTTAGGAAAAACAAGATAATTTCGCACGATGCGGGATTTCCTTAAAACGTGATTTTCTGAAAAATTTTGACGAAAGAAAATTCTCCTTTTGGTTCTCTTTAGATGCTACACGTTAAGACGTACACGCCACAACAATTCTTTTCGAGATACAACGTGTAGTTTTGGAGATACAAGCTAATTTTGTACGATGCGTTATTTCTTCTCGTAAAGAGTTTCCAATGCGTACGTATATGTCTTTACTCTGCAAAACTGTATTTCCTTATGAAGTGGTATTCTTACATATCCTTTCGAGAGAAAACTGTCCTGTGCCTTCTCTTTTGAGGCTACACACTTAGACATACACGCAACATGAAAGCTTTTCGACTTACAACGTGTTGTTTAGGAAAAACAAGATAATTTCGCACGATGCGGGATTTCCTTAAAACGTGATTTTCTGAAAAATTTTGACGAAAGAAAATTCTCCTTTTGGTTCTCTTTAGATGCTACATGTTAAGACGTACACGCCACAACAATTCTTTTCGAGATACAACGTGTAGTTTTGGAGATACAAGCTAATTTTGTACGATGCGTTATTTCTTCTCGTAAAGAGTTTCCAATGCGTACGTATATGTCTTTACTCTGCAAAACTGTATTTCCTTATGAAGTGGTATTCTTACATATCCTTTCGAGAGAAAACTGTCCTGTGCCTTCTCTTTTGAGGCTACACACTTAGACATACACGCAACATGAAAGCTTTTCGACTTAAAACGTGTTGTTTAGGAAAAACAAGATAATTACCCACGATGCGGGATTTCCTTAAAACGTGATTTTCTGAAAAATTTTGACGAAAGAAAATTCTCCTTTTGGTTCTCTTTAGATGCTACACGTTAAGACGTACACGCCACAACAATTCTTTTCGAGATACAACGTGTAGTTTTGGAGATACAAGCTAATTTTGTACGATGCGTTATTTCTTCTCGTAAAGAGTTTCCAATGCGTACGTATATGTCTTTACTCTGCAAAACTGTATTTCCTTATGAAGTGGTATTCTTACATATCCTTTCGAGAGAAAACTGTCCTGTGCCTTCTCTTTTGAGGCTACACACTTAGACATACACGCAACATGAAAGCTTTTTGACTTACAACGTGTTGTTTAGGAAAAACAAGATAATTTCGCACGATGCGGGATTTCCTTAAAACGTGATTTTCCGAAAAATTTTGACGAAAGAAAATTCTCCTTTTGGTTCTCTTTAGATGCTACATGTTAAGACGTACACGCCACAACAATTCTTTTCGAGATACAACGTGTAGTTTTGGAGATACAAGCTAATTTTGTACGATGCGTTATTTCTTCTCGTAAAGAGTTTCCAATGCGTACGTATATGTCTTTACTCTGCAAAACTGTATTTCCTTATGAAGTGGTATTCTTACATATCCTTTCGAGAGAAAACTGTCCTGTGCCTTCTCTTTTGAGGCTACACACTTAGACATACACGCAACATGAAAGCTTTTCGACTTACAACGTGTTGTTTAGGAAAAACAAGATAATTTCGCACGATGTGGGATTTCCTTAAAACGTGATTTTCTGAAAAATTTTGACGAAAGAAAATTCTCCTTTTGGTTCTCTTTAGATGCTACATGTTAAGACGTACACGCCACAACAATTCTTTTCGAGATACAACGTGTAGTTTTGGAGATACAAGCTAATTTTGTACGATGCATTATTTCTTCTCGTAAAGAGTTTCCAATGCGTACGTATATGTCTTTACTCTGCAAAACTGTATTTCCTTATGAAGTGGTATTCTTACATATCCTTTCGAGAGAAAACTGTCCTGTGCCTTCTCTTTTGAGGCTACACACTTAGACATACACGCAACATGAAAGCTTTTCGACTTACAACGTGTTGTTTAGGAAAAACAAGATAATTTCGCACGATGCGGGATTTCCATAAAACGTGATTTTCTGAAAAATTTTGACGAAAGAAAATTCTCCTTTTGGTTCTCTTTAGATGCTACATGTTAAGACGTACACGCCACAACAATTCTTTTCGAGATACAACGTGTAGTTTTGGAGATACAAGCTAATTTTGTACTATGCGTTATTTCTTCTCGTAAAGAGTTTCCAATGCGTACGTATATGTCTTTACTCTGCAAAACTGTATTTCCTTATGAAGTGGTATTCTTACATATCCTTTCGAGAGAAAACTGTCCTGTGCCTTCTCTTTTGAGGCTACACACTTAGACATACACGCAACATGAAAGCTTTTCGACTTACAACGTGTTGTTTAGGAAAAACAAGATAATTTCGCACGATGCGGGATTTCCTTAAAACGTGATTTTCTGAAAAATTTTGACGAAAGAAAATTCTCCTTTTGGTTCTCTTTAGATGCTACATGTTAAGACGTACACGCCACAACAATTCTTTTCGAGATACAACGTGTAGTTTTGGAGATACAAGCTAATTTTGTACGATGCGTTATTTCTTCTCGTAAAGAGTTTCCAATGCGTACGTATATGTCTTTACTCTGCAAAACTGTATTTCCTTATGAAGTGGTATTCTTACATATCCTTTCGAGAGAAAACTGTCCTGTGCCTTCTCTTTTGAGGCTACACACTTAGACATACACGCAACATGAAAGCTTTTCGACTTACAACGTGTTGTTTAGGAAAAACAAGATAATTTCGCACGATGCGGGATTTCCTTAAAACGTGATTTTCTGAAAAATTTTGACGAAAGAAAATTCTCCTTTTGGTTCTCTTTAGATGCTACATGTTAAGACGTACACGCCACAACAATTCTTTTCGAGATACAACTTGTAGTTTTGGAGATACAAGCTAATTTTGTACGATGCGTTATTTCTTCTCGTAAAGAGTTTCCAATGCGTACGTATATGTCTTTACTCTGCAAAACTGTATTTCCTTATGAAGTGGTATTCTTACATATCCTTTCGAGAGAAAACTGTCCTGTGCCTTCTCTTTTGAGGCTACACACTTAGACATACACGCAACATGAAAGCTTTTCGACTTACAACGTGTTGTTTAGGAAAAACAAGATAATTTCGCACGATGCGGGATTTCCTTAAAACGTGATTTTCTGAAAAATTTTGACGAAAGAAAATTCTCCTTTTGGTTCTCTTTAGATGCTACATGTTAAGACGTACACGCCACAACAATTCTTTTCGAGATACAACGTGTAGTTTTGGAGATACAAGCTAATTTTGTAGGATGCGTTATTTCTTCTCGTAAAGAGTTTCCAATGCGTACGTATATGTCTTTTCTCTGCAAAACTGTATTTCCTTATGAAGTGGTATTCTTACATATCCTTTCAAGAGAAAACTGTCCTGTGCCTTCTCTTTTGAGGCTACACACTTAGACATACACGCAACATGAAAGCTTTTCGACTTACAACGTGTTGTTTAGGAAAAACAAGATAATTTCGCACGATGCGGGATTTCCTTAAAACGTGATTTTCTGAAAAATTTTGACGAAAGAAAATTCTCCTTTTGGTTCTCTTTAGATGCTACATGTTAAGACGTACATGCCACAACAATTCTTTTCGAGATACAACGTGTAGTTTTGGAGATACAAGCTAATTTTGTACGATGCGTTATTTCTTCTCGTAAAGAGTTTCCAATGCGTACGTATATGTCTTTACTCTGCAAAACTGTATTTCCTTATGAAGTGGTATTCTTACATATCCTTTCGAGAGAAAACTGTCCTGTGCCTTCTCTTTTGAGGCTACACACTTAGACATACACGCAACATGAAAGCTTTTCGACTTACAACGTGTTGTTTAGGAAAAACAAGATAATTACCCACGATGCGGGATTTCCTTAAAACGTGATTTTCTGAAAAATTTTGACGAAAGAAAATTCTCCTATTGGTTCTCTTTAGATGCTACACGTTAAGACGTACACGCCACAACAATTCTTTTCGAGATACAACGTGTAGTTTTGGAGATACAAGCTAATTTTGTACTATGCGTTATTTCTTCTCGTAAAGAGTTTCCAATGCGTACGTATATGTCTTTACTCTGCAAAACTGTATTTCCTTATGAAGTGGTATTCTTACATATCCTTTCGAGAGAAAACTGTCCTGTGCCTTCTCTTTTGAGGCTACACACTTAGACATACACGCAACATGAAAGCTTTTCGACTTACAACGTGTTGTTTAGGAAAAACAAGATAATTTCACACGATGCGGGATTTCCTTAAAACGTGATTTTCTGAAAAATTTTGACGAAAGAAAATTCTCCTTTTGGTTCTCTTTAGATGCTACACGTTAAGACGTACACGCCACAACAATTCTTTTCGAGATACAACGTGTAGTTTTGGAGATACAAGCTAATTTTGTACGATGCGTTATTTCTTCTCGTAAAGAGTTTCCAATGCGTACGTATATGTCTTTACTCTGCAAAACTGTATTTCCTTATGAAGTGGTATTCTTACATATCCTTTCGAGAGAAAACTGTCCTGTGCCTTCTCTTTTGAGGCTACACACTTAGACATACACGCAACATGAAAGCTTTTCGACTTACAACGTGTTGTTTAGGAAAAACAAGATAATTTCGCACGATGCGGGATTTCCTTAAAACGTGATTTTCTGAAAAATTTTGACGAAAGAAAATTCTCCTTTTGGTTCTCTTTAGATGCTACATGTTAAGACGTACACGCCACAACAATTCTTTTCGAGATACAACGTGTAGTTTTGGAGATACAAGCTAATTTTGTAGGATGCGTTATTTCTTCTTGTAAAGAGTTTCCAAAGCGTACGTATATGTCTTTTCTCTGCAAAACTGTATTTCCTTATGAAGTGGTATTCTTACATATCCTTTCGAGAGAAAACTGTCCTGTGCCTTCTCTTTTGAGGCTACACACTTAGACATACACGCAACATGAAAGCTTTTCGACTTACAACGTGTTGTTTAGGAAAAACAAGATAATTTCGCACGATGCGGGATTTCCTTAAAACGTGATTTTCTGAAAAATTTTGACGAAAGAAAATTCTCCTTTTGGTTCTCTTTAGATGCTACATGTTAAGACGTACACGCCACAACAATTCTTTTCGAGATACAACGTGTAGTTTTGGAGATACAAGCTAATTTTGTACGATGCGTTATTTCTTCTCGTAAAGAGTTTCCAATGCGTACGTATATGTCTTTACTCTGCAAAACTGTATTTCCTTATGAAGTGGTATTCTTACATATCCTTTCGAGAGAAAACTGTCCTGTGCCTTCTCTTTTGAGGCTACACACTTAGACATACACGCAACATGAAAGCTTTTCGACTTACAACGTGTTGTTTAGGAAAAACAAGATAATTTCGCACGATGCGGGATTTCCTTAAAACGTGATTTTCTGAAAAATTTTGACGAAAGAAAATTCTCCTTTTGGTTCTCTTTAGATGCTACATGTTAAGACGTACACGCCACAACAATTCTTTTCGAGATACAACTTGTAGTTTTGGAGATACAAGCTAATTTTGTACGATGCGTTATTTCTTCTCGTAAAGAGTTTCCAATGCGTACGTATATGTCTTTACTCTGCAAAACTGTATTTCCTTATGAAGTGGTATTCTTACATATCCTTTCGAGAGAAAACTGTCCTGTGCCTTCTCTTTTGAGGCTACACACTTAGACATACACGCAACATGAAAGCTTTTCGACTTACAACGTGTTGTTTAGGAAAAACAAGATAATTTCGCACGATGCGGGATTTCCTTAAAACGTGATTTTCTGAAAAATTTTGACGAAAGAAAATTCTCCTTTTGGTTCTCTTTAGATGCTACATGTTAAGACGTACACGCCACAACAATTCTTTTCGAGATACAACGTGTAGTTTTGGAGATACAAGCTAATTTTGTAGGATGCGTTATTTCTTCTCGTAAAGAGTTTCCAATGCGTACGTATATGTCTTTTCTCTGCAAAACTGTATTTCCTTATGAAGTGGTATTCTTACATATCCTTTCAAGAGAAAACTGTCCTGTGCCTTCTCTTTTGAGGCTACACACTTAGACATACACGCAACATGAAAGCTTTTCGACTTACAACGTGTTGTTTAGGAAAAACAAGATAATTTCGCACGATGCGGGATTTCCTTAAAACGTGATTTTCTGAAAAATTTTGACGAAAGAAAATTCTCCTTTTGGTTCTCTTTAGATGCTACATGTTAAGACGTACATGCCACAACAATTCTTTTCGAGATACAACGTGTAGTTTTGGAGATACAAGCTAATTTTGTACGATGCGTTATTTCTTCTCGTAAAGAGTTTCCAATGCGTACGTATATGTCTTTACTCTGCAAAACTGTATTTCCTTATGAAGTGGTATTCTTACATATCCTTTCGAGAGAAAACTGTCCTGTGCCTTCTCTTTTGAGGCTACACACTTAGACATACACGCAACATGAAAGCTTTTCGACTTACAACGTGTTGTTTAGGAAAAACAAGATAATTACCCACGATGCGGGATTTCCTTAAAACGTGATTTTCTGAAAAATTTTGACGAAAGAAAATTCTCCTATTGGTTCTCTTTAGATGCTACACGTTAAGACGTACACGCCACAACAATTCTTTTCGAGATACAACGTGTAGTTTTGGAGATACAAGCTAATTTTGTACTATGCGTTATTTCTTCTCGTAAAGAGTTTCCAATGCGTACGTATATGTCTTTACTCTGCAAAACTGTATTTCCTTATGAAGTGGTATTCTTACATATCCTTTCGAGAGAAAACTGTCCTGTGCCTTCTCTTTTGAGGCTACACACTTAGACATACACGCAACATGAAAGCTTTTCGACTTACAACGTGTTGTTTAGGAAAAACAAGATAATTTCACACGATGCGGGATTTCCTTAAAACGTGATTTTCTGAAAAATTTTGACGAAAGAAAATTCTCCTTTTGGTTCTCTTTAGATGCTACACGTTAAGACGTACACGCCACAACAATTCTTTTCGAGATACAACGTGTAGTTTTGGAGATACAAGCTAATTTTGTACGATGCGTTATTTCTTCTCGTAAAGAGTTTCCAATGCGTACGTATATGTCTTTACTCTGCAAAACTGTATTTCCTTATGAAGTGGTATTCTTACATATCCTTTCGAGAGAAAACTGTCCTGTGCCTTCTCTTTTGAGGCTACACACTTAGACATACACGCAACATGAAAGCTTTTCGACTTACAACGTGTTGTTTAGGAAAAACAAGATAATTTCGCACGATGCGGGATTTCCTTAAAACGTGATTTTCTGAAAAATTTTGACGAAAGAAAATTCTCCTTTTGGTTCTCTTTAGATGCTACATGTTAAGACGTACACGCCACAACAATTCTTTTCGAGATACAACGTGTAGTTTTGGAGATACAAGCTAATTTTGTAGGATGCGTTATTTCTTCTCGTAAAGAGTTTCCAAAGCGTACGTATATGTCTTTTCTCTGCAAAACTGTATTTCCTTATGAAGTGGTATTCTTACATATCCTTTCGAGAGAAAACTGTCCTGTGCCTTCTCTTTTGAGGCTACACACTTAGACATACACGCAACATGAAAGCTTTTCGACTTACAACGTGTTGTTTAGGAAAAACAAGATAATTTCGCACGATGCGGGATTTCCTTAAAACGTGATTTTCTGAAAAATTTTGACGAAAGAAAATTCTCCTTTTGGTTCTCTTTAGATGCTACATGTTAAGACGTACACGCCACAACAATTCTTTTCGAGATACAACGTGTAGTTTTGGAGATACAAGCTAATTTTGTACGATGCGTTATTTCTTCTCGTAAAGAGTTTCCAATGCGTACGTATATGTCTTTACTCTGCAAAACTGTATTTCCTTATGAAGTGGTATTCTTAAATATTCTTTCGAGAGAAAACTGTCCTGTGCCTTCTCTTTTGAGGCTACACACTTAGACATACACGCAACATGAAAGCTTTTCGACTTACAACGTGTTGTTTAGGAAAAACAAGATAATTACCCACGATGCGGGATTTCCTTAAAACGTGATTTTCTGAAAAATTTTGACGAAAGAAAATTCTCCTTTTGGTTCTCTGTAGATGCTACACGTTAAGACGTACACGCCACAACAATTCTTTTCGAGATACAACGTGTAGTTTTGGAGATACAAAGCTAATTTTGTACTATGCGTTATTTCTTCTCGTAAAGAGTTTCCAATGCGTACGTATATGTCTTTACTCTGCAAAACTGTATTTCCTTATGAAGTGGTATTCTTACATATCCTTTCGAGAGAAAACTGTCCTGTGCCTTCACTTTTGAGGCTACACACTTAGACATACACGCAACATGAAAGCTTTTCGACTTACAACGTGTTGTTTAGGAAAAACAAGATAATTTCACACGATGCGGGATTTCCTTATAACGTGATTTTCTGAAAAATTTGACGAAAGAAAATTCTCCTTTTGGTTCTCTTTAGATGCTACACGTTAAGACGTACACGCCACAACAATTCTTTTCGAGATACAACGTGTAGTTTTGGAGATACAAGCTAATTTTGTACGATGCGTTATTTCTTCTCGTAAAGAGTTTCCAATGCGTACGTATATGTCTTTACTCTGCAAAACTGTATTTCCTTATGAAGTGGTATTCTTACATATCCTTTCGAGAGAAAACTGTCCTGTGCCTTCTCTTTTGAGGCTACACACTTAGACATACACGCAACATGAAAGCTTTTCGACCTACAACGTGTTGTTTAGGAAAAACAAGATAATTTCGCACGATGCGGGATTTCCTTAAAACGTGATTTTCTGAAAAATTTTGACGAAAGAAAATTCTCCTTTTGGTTCTCTTTAGATGCTACATGTTAAGACGTACACGCCACAACAATTCTTTTCGAGATACAACGTGTAGTTTTGGAGATACAAGCTAATTTTGTACTATGCGTTATTTCTTCTCGTAAAGAGTTTCCAATGCGTACGTATATGTCTTTACTCTGCAAAACTGTATTTCCTTATGAAGTGGTATTCTTACATATCCTTTCGAGAGAAAACTGTCCTGTGCCTTCTCTTTTGAGGCTACACACTTAGACATACACGCAACATGAAAGCTTTTCGACTTACAACGTGTTGTTTAGGAAAAACAAGATAATTTCGCACGATGCGGGATTTCCTTAAAACGTGATTTTCTGAAAAATTTTGACGAAAGAAAATTCTCCTTTTGGTTCTCTTTAGATGCTACATGTTAAGACGTACACGCCACAACAATTCTTTTCGAGATACAACGTGTAGTTTTGGAGATACAAGCTAATTTTGTAGGATGCGTTATTTCTTCTCGTAAAGAGTTTCCAATGCGTACGTATATGTCTTTTCTCTGCAAAACTGTATTTCCTTATGAAGTGGTATTCTTACATATCCTTTCAAGAGAAAACTGTCCTGTGCCTTCTCTTTTGAGGCTACACACTTAGACATACACGCAACATGAAAGCTTTTCGACTTACAACGTGTTGTTTAGGAAAAACAAGATAATTTCGCACGATGCGGGATTTCCTTAAAACGTGATTTTCTGAAAAATTTTGACGAAAGAAAATTCTCCTTTTGGTTCTCTTTAGATGCTACATGTTAAGACGTACATGCCACAACAATTCTTTTCGAGATACAACGTGTAGTTTTGGAGATACAAGCTAATTTTGTACGATGCGTTATTTCTTCTCGTAAAGAGTTTCCAATGCGTACGTATATGTCTTTACTCTGCAAAACTGTATTTCCTTATGAAGTGGTATTCTTACATATCCTTTCGAGAGAAAACTGTCCTGTGCCTTCTCTTTTGAGGCTACACACTTAGACATACACGCAACATGAAAGCTTTTCGACTTACAACGTGTTGTTTAGGAAAAACAAGATAATTACCCACGATGCGGGATTTCCTTAAAACGTGATTTTCTGAAAAATTTTGACGAAAGAAAATTCTCCTATTGGTTCTATTTAGATGCTACACGTTAAGACGTACACGCCACAACAATTCTTTTCGAGATACAACGTGTAGTTTTGGAGATACAAGCTAATTTTGTACTATGCGTTATTTCTTCTCGTAAAGAGTTTCCAATGCGTACGTATATGTCTTTACTCTGCAAAACTGTATTTCCTTATGAAGTGGTATTCTTACATATCCTTTCGAGAGAAAACTGTCCTGTGCCTTCTCTTTTGAGGCTACACACTTAGACATACACGCAACATGAAAGCTTTTCGACTTACAACGTGTTGTTTAGGAAAAACAAGATAATTTCACACGATGCGGGATTTCCTTAAAACGTGATTTTCTGAAAAATTTTGACGAAAGAAAATTCTCCTTTTGGTTCTCTTTAGATGCTACACGTTAAGACGTACACGCCACAACAATTCTTTTCGAGATACAACGTGTAGTTTTGGAGATACAAGCTAATTTTGTACGATGCGTTATTTCTTCTCGTAAAGAGTTTCCAATGCGTACGTATATGTCTTTACTCTGCAAAACTGTATTTCCTTATGAAGTGGTATTCTTACATATCCTTTCGAGAGAAAACTGTCCTGTGCCTTCTCTTTTGAGGCTACACACTTAGACATACACGCAACATGAAAGCTTTTCGACTTACAACGTGTTGTTTAGGAAAAACAAGATAATTTCGCACGATGCGGGATTTCCTTAAAACGTGATTTTCTGAAAAATTTTGACGAAAGAAAATTCTCCTTTTGGTTCTCTTTAGATGCTACATGTTAAGACGTACACGCCACAACAATTCTTTTCGAGATAACAACGTGTAGTTTTGGAGATACAAGCTAATTTTGTAGGATGCGTTATTTCTTCTCGTAAAGAGTTTCCAAAGCGTACGTATATGTCTTTTCTCTGCAAAACTGTATTTCCTTATGAAGTGGTATTCTTACATATCCTTTCGAGAGAAAACTGTCCTGTGCCTTCTCTTTTGAGGCTACACACTTAGACATACACGCAACATGAAAGCTTTTCGACTTACAACGTGTTGTTTAGGAAAAACAAGATAATTTCGCACGATGCGGGATTTCCTTAAAACGTGATTTTCTGAAAAATTTTGACGAAAGAAAATTCTCCTTTTGGTTCTCTTTAGATGCTACATGTTAAGACGTACACCGCCACAACAATTCTTTTCGAGATACAACGTGTAGTTTTGGAGATACAAGCTAATTTTGTACGATGCGTTATTTCTTCTCGTAAA
This sequence comes from Apodemus sylvaticus, assembly GCF_947179515.1. Taxonomy (NCBI): domain Eukaryota; kingdom Metazoa; phylum Chordata; class Mammalia; order Rodentia; family Muridae; genus Apodemus; species Apodemus sylvaticus. Next base: position 265,497 of record NW_026263287.1, read on the forward strand.
GAGTTTCCAATGCGTACGTATATGTCTTTACTCTGCAAAACTGTATTTCCTTATGAAGTGGTATTCTTAAATATTCTTTCGAGAGAAAACTGTCCTGTGCCTTCTCTTTTGAGGCTACACACTTAGACATACACGCAACATGAAAGCTTTTCGACTTACAACGTGTTGTTTAGGAAAAACAAGATAATTACCCACGATGCGGGTTTTCCTTAAAACGTGATTTTCTGAAAAATTTTGACGAAAGAAAATTCTCCTTTTGGTTCTCTGTAGATGCTACACGTTAAGACGTACACGCCACAACAATTCTTTTCGAGATACAACGTGTAGTTTTGGAGATACAAGCTAATTTTGTACTATGCGTTATTTCTTCTCGTAAAGAGTTTCCAATGCGTACGTATATGTCTTTACTCTGCAAAACTGTATTTCCTTATGAAGTGGTATTCTTACATATCCTTTCGAGAGAAAACTGTCCTGTGCCTTCACTTTTGAGGCTACACACTTAGACATACACGCAACATGAAAGCTTTTCGACTTACAACGTGTTGTTTAGGAAAAACAAGATAATTTCACACGATGCGGGATTTCCTTATAACGTGATTTTCTGAAAAATTTGACGAAAGAAAATTCTCCTTTTGGTTCTCTTTAGATGCTACACGTTAAGACGTACACGCCACAACAATTCTTTTCGAGATACAACGTGTAGTTTTGGAGATACAAGCTAATTTTGTACGATGCGTTATTTCTTCTCGTAAAGAGTTTCCAATGCGTACGTATATGTCTTTACTCTGCAAAACTGTATTTCCTTATGAAGTGGTATTCTTACATATCCTTTCGAGAGAAAACTGTCCTGTGCCTTCTCTTTTGAGGCTACACACTTAGACATACACGCAACATGAAAGCTTTTCGACCTACAACGTGTTGTTTAGGAAAAACAAGATAATTTCGCACGATGCGGGATTTCCTTAAAACGTGATTTTCTGAAAAATTTTGACGAAAGAAAATTCTCCTTTTGGTTCTCTTTAGATGCTACATGTTAAGACGTACACGCCACAACAATTCTTTTCGAGATACAACGTGTAGTTTTGGAGATACAAGCTAATTTTGTACGATGCGTTATTTCTTCTCATAAAGAGTTTCCAATGCGTACGTATATGTCTTTACTCTGCAAAACTGTATTTCCTTATGAAGTGGTATTCTTACATATCCTTTCGAGAGAAAACTGTCCTGTGCCTTCTCTTTTGATTCTACACACTTAGACATACACGCAACATGAAAGCTTTTCGACTTACAACGTGTTGTTTAGGAAAAACAAGATAATTTCGCACGATGCGGGATTTCCTTAAAACGTGATTTTCTGAAAAATTTTGACGAAAGAAAATTCTCCTTTTGGTTCTCTTTAGATGCTACATGTTAAGACGTACACGCCACAACAATTCTTTTCGAGATACAACGTGTAGTTTTGGAGATACAAGCTAATTTTGTACTATGCGTTATTTCTTCTCGTAAAGAGTTTCCAATGCGTACGTATGTGTCTTTACTCTGCAAAACTGTATTTCCTTATGAAGTGGTATTCTTACATATCCTTTCGAGAGAAAACTGTCCTGTGCCTTCTCTTTTGAGGCTACACACTTAGACATACACGCAACATGAAAGCTTTTCGACTTACAACGTGTTGTTTAGGAAAAACAAGATAATTTCGCACGATGCGGGATTTCCTTAAAACGTGATTTTCTGAAAAATTTTGACGAAAGAAAATTCTCCTTTTGGTTCTCTTTAGATGCTACATGTTAAGACGTACACGCCACAACAATTCTTTTCGAGATACAACGTGTAGTTTTGGAGATACAAGCTAATTTTGTACTATGCGTTATTTCTTCTCGTAAAGAGTTTCCAGTGCGTACGTATATGTCTTTAGTCTGCAAAACTGTATTTCCTTATGAAGTGGTATTCTTACATATCCTTTCGAGAGAAAACTGTCCTGTGCCTTCTCTTTTGAGGCTACACACTTAGACATACACGCAACATGAAAGCTTTTCGACTTACAACGTGTTGTTTAGGAAAAACAAGATAATTTCGCACGATGCGGGATTTCCTTAAAACGTGATTTTCTGAAAAATTTTGACGAAAGAAAATTCTCCTTTTGGTTCTCTTTAGATGCTACATGTTAAGACGTACACGCCACAACAATTCTTTTCGAGATACAACGTGTAGTTTTGGAGATACAAGCTAATTTTGTACTATGCGTTATTTCTTCTCGTAAAGAGTTTCCAATGCGTACGTATATGTCTTTACTCTGCAAAACTGTATTTCCTTATGAAGTGGTATTCTTACATATCCTTTCGAGAGAAAACTGTCCTGTGCCTTCTCTTTTGAGGCTACACACGTAGACATACACGCAACATGAAAGCTTTTCGACTTACAACGTGTTGTTTAGGAAAAACAAGATAATTTCGCACGATGCGGGATTTCCTTAAAACGTGATTTTCTGAAAAATTTTGACGAAAGAAAATTATCCTTTTGGTTCTCTTTAGATTCTACATGTTAAGACGTACACGCCACAACAATTCTTTTCGAGATACAACGTGTAGTTTTGGAGATACAAGCTAATTTTGTACGATGCGTTATTTCTTCTAGTAAAGAGTTTCCAATGCGTACGTATATGTCTTTACTCTGCAAAACTGTATTTCCTTATGAAGTGGTATTCTTACATATCCTTTCGAGAGAAAACTGTCCTGTGCCTTCTCTTTTGAGGCTACACACGTAGACATACACGCAACATGAAAGCTTTTCGACTTACAACGTGTTGTTTAGGAAAAACAAGATAATTTCGCACGATGCGGGATTTCCTTAAAACGTGATTTTCTGAAAAATTTTGACGAAAGAAAATTCTCCTTTTGGTTCTCTTTAGATGCTACATGTTAAGACGTACACGCCACAACAATTCTTTTCGAGATACAACGTGTAGTTTTGGAGATACAAGCTAATTTTGTACTATGCGTTATTTCTTCTCGTAAAGAGTTTCCAGTGCGTACGTATATGTCTTTACTCTGCAAAACTGTATTTCCTTATGAAGTGGTATTCTTACATATCCTTTCGAGAGAAAACTGTCCTGTGCCTTCTCTTTTGAGGCTACACACTTAGACATAAACGCAACATGAAAGCTTTTCGACTTACAACGTGTTGTTTAGGAAAAACAAGATAATTTCGCTCGATGCGGGATTTCCTTAAAACGTGATTTTCTGAAATATTTTGACGAAAGAAAATTCTCCTTTTGGTTCTCTTTAGATGCTACATGTTAAGACGTACACGCCACAACAATTCTTTTCGAGATACAACGTGTAGTTTTGGAGATACAAGCTAATTTTGTACTATGCGTTATTTCTTCTCGTAAAGAGTTTCCAATGCGTACATATATGACTTTACTCTGCAAAACTGTATTTCCTTATGAAGTGGTATTCTTACATATCCTTTCGAGAGAAAACTGTCCTGTGCCTTCTCTTTTGAGGCTACACACTTAGACATACACGCAACATGAAAGCTTTTCGACTTACAACGTGTTGTTTAGGAAAAACAAGATAATTTCGCACGATGCGGGATTTCCTTAAAACGTGATTTTCTGAAAAATTTTGACGAAAGAAAATTCTCCTTTTGGTTCTCTTTAGATGCTACATGTTAAGACGTACACGCCACAACAATTCTTTTCGAGATACAACGTGTAGTTTTGGAGATACAAGCTAATTTTGTACGATGCGTTATTTCTTCTCATAAAGAGTTTCCAATGCGTACGTATATGTCTTTACTCTGCAAAACTGTATTTCCTTATGAAGTGGTATTCTTACATATCCTTTCGAGAGAAAACTGTCCTGTGCCTTCTCTTTTGAGGCTACACACTTAGACATACACGCAACATGAAAGCTTTTCGACTTACAACGTGTTGTTTAGGAAAAACAAGATAATTTCGCACGATGCGGGATTTCCTTAAAACGTGATTTTCTGAAAAATTTTGACGAAAGAAAATTCTCCTTTTGGTTCTCTTTAGATGCTACACGTTAAGACGTACACGCCACAACAATTCTTTTCGAGATACAACGTGTAGTTTTGGAGATACAAGCTAATTTTGTACTATGCGTTATTTCTTCTCGTAAAGAGTTTCCAATGCATACGTATATGTCTTTACTCTGCAAAACTGTATTTCCTTATGAAGTGGTATTCTTACATATCCTTTCGAGAGAAAACTGTCCTGTGCCTTCTCTTTTGAGGCTACACACTTAGACATACACGCAACATGAAAGCTTTTCGACTTACAACGTGTTGTTTAGGAAAAAGAAGATAATTTCGCACGATGCGGGATTTCCTTAAAACGTGATTTTCTGAAAAATTTTGACGAAAGAAAATTCTCCTTTTGGTTCTCTTTAGATGCTACATGTTAAGACGTACACGCCACAACAATTCTTTTCGAGATACAACGTGTAGTTTTGGAGATACAAGCTAATTTTGTACGATGCGTTATTTCTTCTCGTAAAGAGTTTCCAATGCGTACGTATATGTCTTTACTCTGCAAAACTGTATTTCCTTATGAAGTGGTATTCTTACATATCCTTTCGAGAGAAAACTGTCCTGTGCCTTCTCTTTTGAGGCTACACACTTAGACATACACGCAACATGAAAGCTTTTCGACTTACAACGTGTTGTTTAGGAAAAACAAGATAATTTCGCACGATGCGGGATTTCCTTAAAACGTGATTTTCTGAAAAATTTTGACGAAAGAAAATTCTCCTTTTGGTTCTCTTTAGATGCTACATGTTAAGACGTACACGCCACAACAATTCTTTTCGAGATACAACGTGTAGTTTTGGAGATACAAGCTAATTTTGTAGGATGCGTTATTTCTTCTCGTAAAGAGTTTCCAATGCGTACGTATATGTCTTTTCTCTGCAAAACTGTATTTCCTTATGAAGTGGTATTCTTACATATCCTTTCGAGAGAAAACTGTCCTGTGCCTTCTCTTTTGAGGCTACACACTTAGACATACACGCAACATGAAAGCTTTTCAACTTACAACGTGTTGTTTAGGAAAAACAAGATAATTTCGCACGATGCGGGATTTCCTTAAAACGTGATTTTCTGAAAAATTTTGACGAAAGAAAATTCTCCTTTTGGTTCTCTTTAGATGCTACATGTTAAGACGTACACGCCACAACAATTCTTTTCGAGATACAACGTGTAGTTTTGGAGATACAAGCTAATTTTGTACGATGCGTTATTTCTTCTCGTAAAGAATTTCCAATGCGTACGTATATGTCTTTACTCTGCAAAACTGTATTTCCTTATGAAGTGGTATTCTTACATATCCTTTCGAGAGAAAACTGTCCTGTGCCTTCTCTTTTGAGGCTACACACTTAGACATACACGCAACATGAAAGCTTTTCGACTTACAACGTGTTGTTTAGGAAAAACAAGATAATTACCCACGATGCGGGATTTCCTTAAAACGTGATTTTCTGAAAAATTTTGACGAAAGAAAATTCTCCTTTTGGTTCTCTTTAGATGCTACACGTTAAGACGTACACGCCACAACAATTCTTTTCGAGATACAACGTGTAGTTTTGGAGATACAAGCTAATTTTGTACGATGCGTTATTTCTTCTCGTAAAGAGTTTCCAATGCGTACGTATATGTCTTTACTCTGCAAAACTGTATTTCCTTATGAAGTGGTATTCTTACATATCCTTTCGAGAGAAAACTGTCCTGTGCCTTCTCTTTTGAGGCTACACACTTAGACATACACGCAACATGAAAGCTTTTCGACTTACAACGTGTTGTTTAGGAAAAAGAAGATAATTTCGCACGATGCGGGATTTCCTTAAAACGTGATTTTCTGAAAAATTTTGACGAAAGAAAATTATCCTTTTGGTTCTCTTTAGATGCTACATGTTAAGACGTACACGCCACAACAATTCTTTTCGAGATACAACGTGTAGTTTTGGAGATACAAGCTAATTTTGTACGATGCGTTATTTCTTCTCGTAAAGAGTTTCCAATGCGTACGTATATGTCTTTACTCTGCAAAACTGTATTTCCTTATGAAGTGGTATTCTTACATATCCTTTCTAGAGAAAACTGTCCTGTGCCTTCTCTTTTGAGGCTACATACTTAGACATACACGCAACATGAAAGCTTTTCGACTTACAACGTGTTGTTTAGGAAAAACAAGATAATTTCGCACGATGCGGGATTTCCTTAAAACGTGATTTTCTGAAAAATTTTGTCGAAAGAAAATTCTCCTTTTGGTTCTCTTTAGATGCTACATGTTAAGACGTACACGCCACAACAATTCTTTTCGAGATACAACGTGTAGTTTTGGAGATACAAGCTAATTTTGTACGATGCGTTATTTCTTCTCGTAAAGAGTTTCCAATGCGTACGTATATGTCTTTACTCTGCAAAACTGTATTTCCTTATGAAGTGGTACTCTTACATATATATACTTTCGAGAGAAAACTGTCCTGTGCCTTCTCTTTTGAGGCTACACACTTAGACATACACGCAACATGAAAGCTTTTCGACTTAAAACGTGTTGTTTAGGAAAAACAAGATAATTTCGCACGATGCGGGATTTCCTTAAAACGTGATTTTCTGAAAAATTTTGACGAAAGAAAATTCTCCTTTTGGTTCTCTTTAGATGCTACATGTTAAGACGTACACGCCACAACAATTCTTTTCGAGATACAACGTGTAGTTTTGGAGATACAAGCTAATTTTGTACTATGCGTTATTTCTTCTCGTAAAGAGTTTCCAATGCGTACGTATGTGTCTTTACTCTGCAAAACTGTATTTCCTTATGAAGTGGTATTCTTACATATCCTTTCGAGAGAAAACTGTCCTGTGCCTTCTCTTTTGAGGCTACACACTTAGACATACACGCAACATGAAAGCTTTTCGACTTACAACGTGTTGTTTAGGAAAAACAAGATAATTTCGCACGATGCGGGATTTCCTTAAAACGTGATTTTCTGAAAAATTTTGACGAAAGAAAATTCTCCTTTTGGTTCTCTTTAGATGCTACATGTTAAGACGTACACGCCACAACAATTCTTTTCGAGATACAACGTGTAGTTTTGGAGATACAAGCTAATTTTGTACTATGCGTTATTTCTTCTCGTAAAGAGTTTCCAGTGCGTACGTATATGTCTTTACTCTGCAAAACTGTATTTCCTTATGAAGTGGTATTCTTACATATCCTTTCGAGAGAAAACTGTCCTGTGCCTTCTCTTTTGAGGCTACACACTTAGACATACACGCAACATGAAAGCTTTTCGACTTACAACGTGTTGTTTAGGAAAAACAAGATAATTTCGCACGATGCGGGATTTCCTTAAAACGTGATTTTCTGAAAAATTTTGACGAAAGAAAATTCTCCTTTTGGTTCTCTTTAGATGCTACATGTTAAGACGTACACGCCACAACAATTCTTTTCGAGATACAACGTGTAGTTTTGGAGATACAAGCTAATTTTGTACGATGCGTTATTTCTTCTCCTAAAGAGTTTCCAATGCGTACGTATATGTCTTTACTCTGCAAAACTGTATTTCCTTATGAAGTGGTATTCTTACATATCCTTTCTAGAGAAAACTGTCCTGTGCCTTCTCTTTTGAGGCTACACACGTAGACATACACGCAACATGAAAGCTTTTCGACTTACAACGTGTTGTTTAGGAAAAACAAGATAATTTCGCACGATGCGGGATTTCCTTAAAACGTGATTTTCTGAAAAATTTTGACGAAAGAAAATTATCCTTTTGGTTCTCTTTAGATTCTACATGTTAAGACGTACACGCCACAACAATTCTTTTCGAGATACAACGTGTAGTTTTGGAGATACAAGCTAATTTTGTACGATGCGTTATTTCTTCTCGTAAAGAGTTTCCAATGCGTACGTATATGTCTTTACTCTGCAAAACTGTATTTCCTTATGAAGTGGTATTCTTACATATCCTTTCGAGAGAAAACTGTCCTGTGCCTTCTCTTTTGAGGCTACACACGTAGACATACACGCAACATGAAAGCTTTTCGACTTACAACGTGTTGTTTAGGAAAAACAAGATAATTTCGCACGATGCGGGATTTCCTTAAAACGTGATTTTCTGAAAAATTTTGACGAAAGAAAATTCTCCTTTTGGTTCTCTTTAGATGCTACATGTTAAGAAGTACACGCCACAACAATTCTTTTCGAGATACAACGTGTAGTTTTGGAGATACAAGCTAATTTTGTACTATGCGTTATTTCTTCTCGTAAAGAGTTTCCAGTGCGTACGTATATGTCTTTACTCTGCAAAACTGTATTTCCTTATGAAGTGGTATTCTTACATATCCTTTCGAGAGAAAACTGTCCTGTGCCTTCTCTTTTGAGGCTACACACTTAGACATAAACGCAACATGAAAGCTTTTCGACTTACAACCTGTTGTTTAGGAAAAACAAGATAATTTCGCACGATGCGGGATCCTTAAAACGTGATTTTCTGAAAAATTTTGACGAAAGAAAATTCTCCTTTTGGTTCTCTTTAGATGCTACATGTTAAGACGTACACGCCACAACAATTCTTTTCGAGATACAACGTGTAGTTTTGGAGATACAAGCTAATTTTGTACTATGCGTTATTTCTTCTCGTAAAGAGTTTCCAATGCGTACGTATATGTCTTTACTCTGCAAAACTGTATTTCCTTATGAAGTGGTATTCTTACATATCCTTTCGAGAGAAAACTGTCCTGTGCCTTCTCTTTTGAGGCTACACACTTAGACATTCACGCAACATGAAAGCTTTTCGACTTACAACGTGTTGTTTAGGAAAAAGAAGATAATTTCGCACGATGCGGGATTTCCTTAAAACGTGATTTTCTGAAAAATTTTGACGAAAGAAAATTCTCCTTTTGGTTCTCTTTAGATGCTACATGTTAAGACGTACACGCCACAACAATTCTTTTCGAGATACAACGTGTAGTTTTGGAGATACAAACTAATTTTGTACGATGCGTTATTTCTTCTCATAAAGAGTTTCCAATGCGTACGTATATGTCTTTACTCTGCAAAACTGTATTTCCTTATGAAGTGGTATTCTTACATATCCTTTCGAGAGAAAACTGTCCTGTGCCTTCTCTTTTGAGGCTACACACTTAGACATACACGCAACATGAAAGCTTTTCGACTTACAACGTGTTGTTTAGGAAAAACAAGATAATTTCGCACGATGCGGGATTTCCTTAAAACGTGATTTTCTGAAAAATTTTGACGAAAGAAAATTCTCCTTTTGGTTCTCTTTAGATGCTACACGTTAAGACGTACACGCCACAACAATTCTTTTCGAGATACAACGTGTAGTTTTGGAGATACAAGCTAATTTTGTACTATGCGTTATTTCTTCTCGTAAAGAGTTTCCAATGCATACGTATATGTCTTTACTCTGCAAAACTGTATTTCCTTATGAAGTGGTATTCTTACATATCCTTTCGAGAGAAAACTGTCCTGTGCCTTCTCTTTTGAGGCTACACACTTAGACATACACGCAACATGAAAGCTTTTCGACTTACAACGTGTTGTTTAGGAAAAACAAGATAATTTCGCACGATGCGGGATTTCCTTAAAACGTGATTTTCTGAAAAATTTTGACGAAAGAAAATTCTCCTTTTGGTTCTCTTTAGATGCTACATGTTAAGACGTACACGCCACAACAATTCTTTTCGAGATACAACGTGTAGTTTTGGAGATACAAGCTAATTTTGTACGATGCGTTATTTCTTCTCGTAAAGAGTTTCCAATGCGTACGTATATGTCTTTACTCTGCAAAACTGTATTTCCTTATGAAGTGGTATTCTTACATATCCTTTCGAGAGAAAACTGTCCTGTGCCTTCTCTTTTGAGGCTACACACGTAGACATACACGCAACATGAAAGCTTTTCGACTTACAACGTGTTGTTTAGGAAAAACAAGATAATTTCGCACGATGCGGGATTTCCTTAAAACGTGATTTTCTGAAAAATTTTGACGAAAGAAAATTATCCTTTTGGTTCTCTTTAGATTCTACATGTTAAGACGTACACGCCACAACAATTCTTTTCGAGATACAACGTGTAGTTTTGGAGATACAAGCTAATTTTGTACGATGCGTTATTTCTTCTAGTAAAGAGTTTCCAATGCGTACGTATATGTCTTTACTCTGCAAAACTGTATTTCCTTATGAAGTGGTATTCTTACATATCCTTTCGAGAGAAAACTGTCCTGTGCCTTCTCTTTTGAGGCTACACACGTAGACATACACGCAACATGAAAGCTTTTCGACTTACAACGTGTTGTTTAGGAAAAACAAGATAATTTCGCACGATGCGGGATTTCCTTAAAACGTGATTTTCTGAAAAATTTTGACGAAAGAAAATTCTCCTTTTGGTTCTCTTTAGATGCTACATGTTAAGACGTACACGCCACAACAATTCTTTTCGAGATACAACGTGTAGTTTTGGAGATACAAGCTAATTTTGTACTATGCGTTATTTCTTCTCGTAAAGAGTTTCCAGTGCGTACGTATATGTCTTTACTCTGCAAAACTGTATTTCCTTATGAAGTGGTATTCTTACATATCCTTTCGAGAGAAAACTGTCCTGTGCCTTCTCTTTTGAGGCTACACACTTAGACATAAACGCAACATGAAAGCTTTTCGACTTACAACGTGTTGTTTAGGAAAAACAAGATAATTTCGCTCGATGCGGGATTTCCTTAAAACGTGATTTTCTGAAATATTTTGACGAAAGAAAATTCTCCTTTTGGTTCTCTTTAGATGCTACATGTTAAGACGTACACGCCACAACAATTCTTTTCGATACAACGTGTAGTTTTGGAGATACAAGCTAATTTTGTACGATGCGTTATTTCTTCTCGTAAAGAGTTTCCAATGCGTACGTATATGTCTTTACTCTGCAAAACTGTATTTCCTTATGAAGTGGTATTCTTACATATCCTTTCGAGAGAAAACTGTCCTGTGCCTTCTCTTTTGAGGCTACACACTTAGACATACACGCAACATGAAAGCTTTTCGACTTACAACGTGTTGTTTAGGAAAAACAAGATAATTTCGCACGATGCGGGATTTCCTTAAAACGTGATTTTCTGAAAAATTTTGACGAAAGAAAATTCTCCTTTTGGTTCTCTTTAGATGCCACATGTTAAGACGTACACGCCACAACAATTCTTTTCGAGATACAACGTGTAGTTTTGGAGATACAAGCTAATTTTGTACTATGCGTTATTTCTTCTCGTAAAGAGTTTCCAGTGCGTACGTATATGTCTTTACTCTGCAAAACTGTATTTCCTTATGAAGTGGTATTCTTACATATCCTTTCGAGAGAAAACTGTCCTGTGCCTTCTCTTTTGAGGCTACACACTTAGACATACACGCAACATAAAAGCTTTTCGACTTACAACGTGTTGTTTAGGAAAAACAAGATAATTTCGCACGATGCGGGATTTCCTTAAAACGTGATTTTCTGAAAAATTTTGACGAAAGAAAATTCTCCTTTTGGTTCTCTTTAGATGCTACATGTTAAGCCGTACACGCCACAACAATTCTTTTCGAGATACAACGTGTAGTTTTGGAGATACAAGCTAATTTTGTACGATGCGTTATTTCTTCTCGTAAAGAGTTTCCAATGCGTACGTATATGTCTTTACTCTGCAAAACTGTATTTCCTTATGAAGTGGTATTCTTACATATCCTTTCGAGAGAAAACTGTCCTGTGCCTTCTCTTTTGAGGCTACACACTTAGACATACACGCAACATGAAAGCTTTTCGACTTACAACGTGTTGTTTAGGAAAAACAAGATAATTTCGCACGATGCGGGATTTCCTTAAAACGTGATTTTCTGAAAAATTTTGACGAAAGAAAATTCTCCTTTTGGTTCTCTTTAGATGCTACATGTTAAGACGTACACGCCACAACAATTCTTTTCGAGATACAACGTGTAGTTTTGGAGATACAAGCTAATTTTGTACGATGCGTTATTTCTTCTCGTAAAGAGTTTCCAATGCGTACGTATATGTCTTTACTCTGCAAAACTGTATTTCCTTATGAAGTGGTATTCTTACATATCCTTTCGAGAGAAAACTGTCCTGTGCCTTCTCTTTTGAGGCTACACACTTAGACATACACGCAACATGAAAGCTTTTTGACTTACAACGTGTTGTTTAGGAAAAACAAGATAATTTCGCACGATGCGGGATTTCCTTAAAACGTGATTTTCTGAAAAATTTTGACGAAAGAAAATTCTCCTTTTGGTTCTCTTTAGATGCTACATGTTAAGACGTACACGCCACAACAATTCTTTTCGAGATACAACGTGTAGTTTTGGAGATACAAGCTAATTTTGTACGATGCGTTATTTCTTCTCGTAAAGAGTTTCCAATGCGTTCGTATATGTCTTTACTCTGCAAAACTGTATTTCCTTATGAAGTGGTATTCTTACATATCCTTTCGAGAGAAAACTGTCCTGTGCCTTCTCTTTTGAGGCTACACACTTAGACATACACGCAACATGAAAGCTTTTCGACTTACAACGTGTTGTTTAGGAAAAACAAGATAATTTCGCACGATGCGGGATTTCCTTAAAACGTGATTTTCTGAAAAATTTTGAAGAAAGAAATTTCTCCTTTTGGTTCTCTTTAGATGCTACATGTTAAGACGTACACGCCACAACAATTCTTTTCGAGATACAACGTGTAGTTTTGGAGATACAAGCTAATTTTGTACGATGCGTTATTTCTTCTCGTAAAGAGTTTCCAATGCGTACGTATATGTCTTTACTCTGCAAAACTGTATTTCCTTATGAAGTGGTATTCTTACATATCCTTTCGAGAGAAAACTGTCCTGTGCCTTCTCTTTTGAGGCTACACACTTAGACATACACGCAACATGAAAGCTTTTCGACTTACAACGTGTTGTTTAGGAAAAACAAGATAATTTCGCACGATGCGGGATTTCCTTAAAACGTGATTTTCTGAAAAATTTTGACGAAAGAAAATTCTCCTTTTGGTTCTCTTTAGATGCTACATGTTAAGAAGTACACGCCACAACAATTCTTTTCGAGATACAACGTGTAGTTTTGGAGATACAAGCTAATTTTGTACGATGCGTTATTTCTTCTCGTAAAGAGTTTCCAATGCGTACGTATATGTCTTTACTCTGCAAAACTGTATTTCCTTATGAAGTGGTATTCTTACATATCCTTTCGAGAGAAAACTGTCCTGTGCCTTCTCTTTTGAGGCTACACACTTAGACATACACGCAACATGAAAGCTTTTCGACTTACAACGTGTTGTTTAGGAAAAACAAGATAATTACCCACGATGCGGGATTTCCTTAAAACGTGATTTTCTGAAAAATTTTGACGAAAGAAAATTCTCCTTTTGGTTCTCTTTAGATGCTACACGTTAAGACGTACACGCCACAACAATTCTTTTCGAGATACAACGTGTAGTTTTGGAGATACAAGCTAATTTTGTACTATGCGTTATTTCTTCTCGTAAAGAGTTTCCAATGCGTACGTATATGTCTTTACTCTGCAAAACTGTATTTCCTTATGAAGTGGTATTCTTACATATCCTTTCGAGAGAAAACTGTCCTGTGCCTTCTCTTTTGAGGCTACACACTTAGACATACACGCAACATGAAAGTTTTTCGACTTACAACGTGTTGTTTAGGAAAAACAAGATAATTTCGCACGATGCGGGATTTCCTTAAAACGTGATTTTCTGAAAAATTTTGACGAAAGAAAATTCTCCTTTTGGTTCTCTTTAGATGCTACACGTTAAGACGTACACGCCACAACAATTCTTTTCGAGATACAACGTGTAGTTTTGGAGATACAAGCTAATTTTGTACGATGCGTTATTTCTTCTCGTAAAGAGTTTCCAATGCGTACGTATATGTCTTTACTCTGCAAAACTGTATTTCCTTATGAAGTGGTATTCTTACATATCCTTTCGAGAGAAAACTGTCCTGTGCCTTCTCTTTTGAGGCTACACACTTAGACATACACGCAACATGAAAGCTTTTCGACTTACAACGTGTTGTTTAGGAAAAACAAGATAATTTCGCACGATGCGGGATTTCCTTAAAACGTGATTTTCTGAAAAATTTTGACGAAAGAAAATTCTCCTTTTGGTTCTCTTTAGATGCTACATGTTAAGACGTACACGCCACAACAATTCTTTTCGAGATACAACGTGTAGCTTTGGAGATACAAGCTAATTTTGTACGATGCGTTATTTCTTCTCGTAAAGAGTTTCCAATGCGTACGTATATGTCTTTACTCTGCAAAACTGTATTTCCTTATGAAGTGGTATTCTTACATATCCTTTCGAGAGAAAACTGTCCTGTGCCTTCTCTTTTGAGGCTACACACTTAGACATACACGCAACATGAAAGCTTTTCGACTTACAACGTGTTGTTTAGGAAAAACAAGATAATTTCGCACGATGCGGGATTTCCTTAAAACGTGATTTTCTGAAAAATTTTGACGAAAGAAAATTCTCCTTTTGGTTCTCTTTAGATGCTACATGTTAAGACGTACACGCCACAACAATTCTTTTCGAGATACAACGTGTAGTTTTGGAGATACAAGCTAATTTTGTACGATGCGTTATTTCTTCTCGTAAAGAGTTTCCAATGCGTTCGTATATGTCTTTACTCTGCAAAACTGTATTTCCTTATGAAGTGGTATTCTTACATATCCTTTCGAGAGAAAACTGTCCTGTGCCTTCTCTTTTGAGGCTACACACTTAGACATACACGCAACATGAAAGCTTTTCGACTTACAACGTGTTGTTTAGGAAAAACAAGATAATTTCGCACGATGCGGGATTTCCTTAAAACGTGATTTTCTGAAAAATTTTGAAGAAAGAAATTTCTCCTTTTGGTTCTCTTTAGATGCTACATGTTAAGACGTACACGCCACAACAATTCTTTTCGAGATACAACGTGTAGTTTTGGAGATACAAGCTAATTTTGTACGATGCGTTATTTCTTCTCGTAAAGAGTTTCCAATGCGTACGTATATGTCTTTACTCTGCAAAACTGTATTTCCTTATGAAGTGGTATTCTTACATATCCTTTCGAGAGAAAACTGTCCTGTGCCTTCTCTTTTGAGGCTACACACTTAGACATACACGCAACATGAAAGCTTTTCGACTTACAACGTGTTGTTTAGGAAAAACAAGATAATTTCGCACGATGCGGGATTTCCTTAAAACGTGATTTTCTGAAAAATTTTGACGAAAGAAAATTCTCCTTTTGGTTCTCTTTAGATGCTACATGTTAAGACGTACACGCCACAACAATTCTTTTCGAGATACAACGTGTAGTTTTGGAGATACAAGCTAATTTTGTACGATGCGTTATTTCTTCTCGTAAAGAGTTTCCAATGCGTACGTATATGTCTTTACTCTGCAAAACTGTATTTCCTTATGAAGTGGTATTCTTACATATCCTTTGGAGAGAAAACTGTCCTGTGCCTTCTCTTTTGAGGCTACACACTTAGACATACACGCAACATGAAAGCTTTTCGACTTACAACGTGTTGTTTAGGAAAAACAAGATAATCACCCACGATGCGGGATTTCCTTAAAACGTGATTTTCTGAAAAATTTTGACGAAAGAAAATTCTCCTTTTGGTTCTCTTTAGATGCTACACGTTAAGACGTACACGCCACAACAATTCTTTTCGAGATACAACGTGTAGTTTTGGAGATACAAGCTAATTTTGTACTATGCGTTATTTCTTCTCTTAAAGAGTTTCCAATGCGTACGTATATGTCTTTACTCTGCAAAACTGTATTTCCTTATGAAGTGGTATTCTTACATATCCTTTCGAGAGAAAACTGTCCTGTGCCTTCTCTTTTGAGGCTACACACTTAGACATACACGCAACATGAAAGCTTTTCGACTTACAACGTGTTGTTTAGGAAAAACAAGATAATTTCGCACGATGCGGGATTTCCTTAAAACGTGATTTTCTGAAAAATTTTGACGAAAGAAAATTCTCCTTTTGGTTCTCTTTAGATGCTACACGTTAAGACGTACACGCCACAACAATTCTTTTCGAGATACAACGTGTAGTTTTGGAGATACAAGCTAATTTTGTACGATGCGTTATTTCTTCTCGTAAAGAGTTTCCAATGCGTACGTATATGTCTTTACTCTGCAAAACTGTATTTCCTTATGAAGTGGTATTCTTACATATCCTTTCGAGAGAAAACTGTCCTGTGCCTTCTCTTTTGAGGCTACACACTTAGACATACACGCAACATGAAAGCTTTTCGACTTACAACGTGTTGTTTAGGAAAAACAAGATAATTTCGCACGATGCGGGATTTCCTTAAAACGTGATTTTCTGAAAAATTTTGACGAAAGAAAATTCTCCTTTTGGTTCTCTTTAGATGCTACATGTTAAGACGTACACGCCACAACAATTCTTTTCGAGATACAACGTGTAGTTTTGGAGATACAAGCTAATTTTGTACGATGCGTTATTTCTTCTCGTAAAGAGTTTCCAATGCGTACGTATATGTCTTTACTCTGCAAAACTGTATTTCCTTATGAAGTGGTATTCTTACATATCCTTTCGAGAGAAAACTGTCCTGTGCCTTCTCTTTTGAGGCTACACACTTAGACATACACGCAACATGAAAGCTTTTCGACTTACAACGTGTTGTTTAGGAAAAACAAGATAATTTCGCACGATTCGGGATTTCCTTAAAACGTGATTTTCTGAAAAATTTTGACGAAAGAAAATTCTCCTTTTGGTTCTCTTTAGATGCTACATGTTAAGACGTACACGCCACAACAATTCTTTTCGAGATACAACGTGTAGTTTTGGAGATACAAGCTAATTTTGTACGATGCGTTATTTCTTCTCGTAAAGAGTTTCCAATGCGTACGTATATGTCTTTACTCTGCAAAACTGTATTTCCTTATGAAGTGGTATTCTTACATATCCTTTCGAGAGAAAACTGTCCTGTGCCTTCTCTTTTGAGGCTACACACGTAGACATACACGCAACATGAAAGCTTTTCGACTTACAACGTGTTGTTTAGGAAAAACAAGATAATTTCGCACGATGCGGGATTTCCTTAAAACGTGATTTTCTGAAAAATTTTGACGAAAGAAAATTCTCCTTTTGGTTCTCTTTAGATGCTACATGTTAAGACGTACACGCCACAACAATTCTTTTCGAGATACAACGTGTAGTTTTGGAGATACAAGCTAATTTTGTACGATGCGTTATTTCTTCTCGTAAAGAGTTTCCAATGCGTACGTATATGTCTTTACTCTGCAAAACTGTATTTCCTTATGAAGTGGTATTCTTACATATCCTTTCGAGAGAAAACTGTCCTGTGCCTTCTCTTTTGAGGCTACACACTTAGACATACACGCAACATGAAAGCTTTTCGACTTACAACGTGTTGTTTAGGAAAAACAAGATAATTTCGCACGATGCGGGATTTCCTTAAAACGTGATTTTCTGAAAAATTTTGACGAAAGAAAATTCTCCTTTTGGTTCTCTTTAGATGCTACATGTTAAGACGTACACGCCACAACAATTCTTTTCGAGATACAACGTGTAGTTTTGGAGATACAAGCTAATTTTGTACTATGCGTTATTTCTACTCGTAAAGAGTTTCCAGTGCGTACGTATATGTCTTTACTCTGCAAAACTGTATTTCCTTATGAAGTGGTATTCTTACATATCCTTTCGAGAGAAAACTGTCCTGTGCCTTCTCTTTTGAGGCTACACACTTAGACATACACGCAACATGAAAGCTTTTCGACTTACAACGTGTTGTTTAGGAAAAACAAGATAATTTCGCACGATGCGGGATTTCCTTAAAACGTGATTTTCTGAAAAATTTTGACGAAAGAAAATTCTCCTTTTGGTTCTCTTTAGATGCTACATGTTAAGACGTACACGCCACAACAATTCTTTTCGAGATACAACGTGTAGTTTTGGAGATACAAGCTAATTTTGTACGATGCGTTATTTCTTCTCGTAAAGAGTTTCCAATGCGTACGTATATGTCTTTACTCTGCAAAACTGTATTTCCTTATGAAGTGGTATTCTTACATATCCTTTCGAGAGAAAACTGTCCTGTGCCTTCTCTTTTGAGGCTACACACTTAGACATACACGCAACATGAAAGCTTTTCGACTTACAACGTGTTGTTTAGGAAAAACAAGATAATTTCGCATGATGCGGGATTTCCTTAAAACGTGATTTTCTGAAAAATTTTGACGAAAGAAAATTCTCCTTTTGGTTCTCTTTAGATGCTACATGTTAAGACGTACACGCCACAACAATTCTTTTCGAGATACAACGTGTAGTTTTGGAGATACAAGCTAATTTTGTACGATGCGTTATTTCTTCTCGTAAAGAGTTTCCAATGCGTACGTATATGTCTTTACTCTGCAAAACTGTATTTCCTTATGAAGTGGTATTCTTACATATCCTTTCGAGAGAAAACTGTCCTGTGCCTTCTCTTTTGAGGCTACACACTTAGACATACACGCAACATGAAAGCTTTTCGACTTACAACGTGTTGTTTAGGAAAAACAAGATAATTTCGCACGATGCGGGATTTCCTTAAAACGTGATTTTCTGAAAAATTTTGACGAAAGAAAATTCTCCTTTTGGTTCTCTTTAGATGCTACATGTTAAGACGTACACGCCACAACAATTCTTTTCGAGATACAACGTGTAGTTTTGGAGATACAAGCTAATTTTGTACGATGCGTTATTTCTTCTCGTAAAGAGTTTCCAATGCGTACGTATATGTCTTTACTCTGCAAAACTGTATTTCCTTATGAAGTGGTATTCTTACATATCCTTTCGAGAGAAAACTGTCCTGTGCCTTCTCTTTTGAGGCTACACACTTAGACATACACGCAACATGAAAGCTTTTCGACTTACAACGTGTTGTTTAGGAAAAACAAGATAATTTCGCACGATGCGGGATTTCCTTAAAACGTGATTTTCTGAAAAATTTTGACGAAAGAAAATTCTCCTTTTGGTTCTCTTTAGATGCTACATGTTAAGACGTACACGCCACAACAATTCTTTTCGAGATACAACGTGTAGTTTTGGAGATACAAGCTAATTTTGTACTCTGCGTTATTTCTTCTCGTAAAGAGTTTCCAATGCGTACGTATATGTCTTTACTCTGCAAAACTGTATTTCCTTATGAAGTGGTATTCTTACATATCCTTTCGAGAGAAAACTGTCCTGTGCCTTCTCTTTTGAGGCTACACACGTAGACATACACGCAACATGAAAGCTTTTCGACTTACAACGTGTTGTTTAGGAAAAACAAGATAATTTCGCACGATGCGGGATTTCCTTAAAACGTGATTTTCTGAAAAATTTTGACGAAAGAAAATTCTCCTTTTGGTTCTCTTTAGATGCTACATGTTAAGACGTACACGCCACAACAATTCTTTTCGAGATACAACGTGTAGTTTTGGAGATACAAGCTAATTTTGTACGATGCGTTATTTCTTCTCGTAAAGAGTTTCCAATGCGTACGTATATGTCTTTACTCTGCAAAACTGTATTTCCTTATGAAGTGGTATTCTTACATATCCTTTCGAGAGAAAACTGTCCTGTGCCTTCTCTTTTGAGGCTACACACTTAGACATACACGCAACATGAAAGCTTTTCGACTTACAACGTGTTGTTTAGGAAAAACAAGATAATTTCGCACGATGCGGGGATTTCCTTAAAACGTGATTTTCTGAAAAATTTTGACGAAAGAAAATTCTCCTTTTGGTTCTCTTTAGATGCTACATGTTAAGACGTACACGCCACAACAATTCTTTTCGAGATACAACGTGTAGTTTTGGAGATACAAGCTAATTTTGTACGATGCGTTATTTCTTCTCGTAAAGAGTTTCCAATGCGTACGTATATGTCTTTACTCTGCAAAACTGTATTTCCTTATGAAGTGGTATTCTTACATATTCTTTCGAGAGAAAACTGTCCTGTGCCTTCTCTTTTGAGGCTACACACTTAGACATACACGCAACATGAAAGTTTTTCGACTTACAACGTGTTGTTTAGGAAAAACAAGATAATTTCGCACGATGCGGGATTTCCTTAAAACGTGATTTTCTGAAAAATTTTGACGAAAGAAAATTCTCCTTTTGGTTCTCTTTAGATGCTACATGTTAAGACGTACACGCCACAACAATTCTTTTCGAGATACAACGTGTAGTTTTGGAGATACAAGCTAATTTTGTACGATGCGTTATTTCTTCTCGTAAAGAGTTTCCAATGCGTACGTATATGTC
This sequence comes from Apodemus sylvaticus, assembly GCF_947179515.1. Classification (NCBI taxonomy): domain Eukaryota; kingdom Metazoa; phylum Chordata; class Mammalia; order Rodentia; family Muridae; genus Apodemus; species Apodemus sylvaticus. The sequence goes on from NW_026263287.1 coordinate 285,881, forward strand.
TTTACTCTGCAAAACTGTATTTCCTTATGAAGTGGTATTCTTACATATCCTTTCGAGAGAAAACTGTCCTGTGCCTTCTCTTTTGAGGCTACACACTTAGACATACACGCAACATGAAAGCTTTTCGACTTACAACGTGTTGTTAGGAAAAACAAGATAATTTCGCACGATGCGGGATTTCCTTAAAACGTGATTTTCTGAAAAATTTTGACGAAAGAAAATTCTCCTTTTGGTTCTCTTTAGATGCTACATGTTAAGACGTACACGCCACAACAATTCTTTTCGAGATACAACGTGTAGTTTTGGAGATACAAGCTAATTTTGTACGATGCGTTATTTCTTCTCGTAAAGAGTTTCCAATGCGTACGTATATGTCTTTACTCTGCAAAACTGTATTTCCTTATGAAGTGGTATTCTTACATATCCTTTCGAGAGAAAACTGTCCTGTGCCTTCTCTTTTGAGGCTACACACTTAGACATACACGCAACATGAAAGCTTTTCGACTTACAACGTGTTGTTTAGGAAAAACAAGATAATTTCGCACGATGCGGGATTTCCTTAAAACGTGATTTTCTGAAAAATTTTGACGAAAGAAAATTCTCCTTTTGGTTCTCTTTAGATGCTACATGTTAAGACGTACACGCCACAACAATTCTTTTCGAGATACAACGTGTAGTTTTGGAGATACAAGCTAATTTTGTACGATGCGTTATTTCTTCTCGTAAAGACTTTCCAATGCGTACGTATATGTCTTTACTCTGCAAAACTGTATTTCCTTATGAAGTGGTATTCTTACATATTCTTTCGAGAGAAAACTGTCCTGTGCCTTCTCTTTTGAGGCTACACACTTAGACATACACGCAACATGAAAGTTTTTCGACTTACAACGTGTTGTTTAGGAAAAACAAGATAATTTCGCACGATGCGGGATTTCCTTAAAACGTGATTTTCTGAAAAATTTTGACGAAAGAAAATTCTCCTTTTGGTTCTCTTTAGATGCTACATGTTAAGACGTACACGCCACAACAATTCTTTTCGAGATACAACGTGTAGTTTTGGAGATACAAGCTAATTTTGTACGATGCGTTATTTCTTCTCGTAAAGAGTTTCCAATGCGTACGTATATGTCTTTACTCTGCAAAACTGTATTTCCTTATGAAGTGGTATTCTTACATATCCTTTCGAGAGAAAACTGTCCTGTGCCTTCTCTTTTGAGGCTACACACTTAGACATACACGCAACATGAAAGCTTTTCGACTTACAACGTGTTGTTTAGGAAAAACAAGATAATTTCGCACGATGCGGGATTTCCTTAAAACGTGATTTTCTGAAAAATTTTGACGAAAGAAAATTCTCCTTTTGGTTCTCTTTAGATGCTACACGTTAAGACGTACACGCCACAACAATTCTTTTCGAGATACAACGTGTAGTTTTGGAGATACAAGCTAATTTTGTACGATGCGTTATTTCTCCTCGTAAAGAGTTTCCAATGCGTACGTATATGTCTTTACTCTGCAAAACTGTATTTCCTTATGAAGTGGTATTCTTACATATCCTTTCGAGAGAAAACTGTCCTGTGCCTTCTCTTTTGAGGCTACACACTTAGACATACACGCAACATGAAAGCTTTTCGACTTACAACGTGTTGTTTAGGAAAAACAAGATAATTTCGCACGATGCGGGATTTCCTTAAAACGTGATTTTCTGAAAAATTTTGACGAAAGAAAATTCTCCTTTTGGTTCTCTTTCGATGCTACACGTTAAGACGTACACGCCACAACAATTCTTTTCGAGATTCAACGTGTAGTTTTGGAGATACAAGCTAATTTTGTACGATGCGTTATTTCTTCTCGTAAAGAGTTTCCAATGAGTACGTATATGTCTTTACTCTGCAAAACTGTATTTCCTTATGAAGTGGTATTCTTACATATCCTTTCGAGAGAAAACTGTCCTGTGCCTTCTCTTTTGAGGCTACACACTTAGACATACACGCAACATGAAAGCTTTTCGACTTACAACGTGTTGTTTAGGAAAAACAAGATAATTTCGCACGATGCGGGATTTCCTTAAAACGTGATTTTCTGAAAAATTTTGACGAAAGAAAATTCTCCTTTTGGTTCTCTTTAGATGCTACATGTTAAGACGTACACGCCACAACAATTCTTTTCGAGATACAACGTGTAGTTTTGGAGATACAAGCTAATTTTGTACGATGCGTTATTTCTTCTCGTAAAGAGTTTCCAATGCGTACGTATATGTCTTTACTCTGCAAAACTGTATTTCCTTATGAAGTGGTATTCTTACATATCCTTTCGAGAGAAAACTGTCCTGTGCCTTCTCTTTTGAGGCTACACACTTAGACATACACGCAACATGAAAGCTTTTCGACTTACAACGTGTTGTTTAGGAAAAACAAGATAATTTCGCACGATGCGGGATTTCCTTAAAACGTGATTTTCTGAAAAATTTTGACGAAAGAAAATTCTCCTTTTGGTTGTCTTTAGATGCTACACGTTAAGACGTACACGCCACAACAATTCTTTTCGAGATACAACGTGTAGTTTTGGAGATACAAGCTAATTTTGTACGATGCGTTATTTCTTCTCGTAAAGAGTTTCCAATGCGTACGTATATGTCTTTACTCTGCAAAACTGTATTTCCTTATGAAGTGGTATTCTTACATATCCTTTCGAGAGAAAACTGTCCTGTGCCTTCTCTTTTGAGGCTACACACTTAGACATACACGCAACATGAAAGCTTTTCGACTTACAACGTGTTGTTTAGGAAAAACAAGATAATTTCGCACGATGCGGGATTTCCTTAAAACGTGATTTTCTGAAAAATTTTGACGAAAGAAAATTCTCCTTTTGGTTCTCTTTAGATGCTACACGTTAAGACGTACACGCCACAACAATTCTTTTCGAGATACAACGTGTAGTTTTGGAGATACAAGCTAATTTTGTACGATGCGTTATTTCTTCTCGTAAAGAGTTTCCAATGCGTACATATATGTCTTTACTCTGCAAAACTGTATTTCCTTATGAAGTGGTATTCTTACATATCCTTTCGAGAGAAAACTGTCCTGTGCCTTCTCTTTTGAGGCTACACACTTAGACATACACGCAACATGAAAGCTTTTCGACTTACAACGTGTTGTTTAGGAAAAACAAGATAATTTCGCACGATGCGGGATTTCCTTAAAACGTGATTTTCTGAAAAATTTTGACGAAAGAAAATTCTCCTTTTGGTTCTCTTTAGATGCTACATGTTAAGACGTACACGCCACAACAATTCTTTTCGAGATACAACGTGTAGTTTTGGAGATAAAAGCTAATTTTGTACGATGCGTTATTTCTTCTCGTAAAGAGTTTCCAATGCGTACGTATATGTCTTTACTCTGCAAAACTGTATTTCCTTATGAAGTGGTATTCTTACATATCCTTTCGAGAGAAAACTGTCCTGTGCCTTCTCTTTTGAGGCTACACACTTAGACATACACGCAACATGAAAGCTTTTCGACTTACAACGTGTTGTTTAGGAAAAACAAGATAATTTCGCACGATGCGGGATTTCCTTAAAACGTGATTTTCTGAAAAATTTTGACGAAAGAAAATTCTCCTTTTGGTTCTCTTTAGATGCTACACGTTAAGACGTACACGCCACAACAATTCTTTTCGAGATACAACGTGTAGTTTTGGAGATAAAAGCTAATTTTGTACGATGCGTTATTTCTTCTCGTAAAGAGTTTCCAATGCGTACGTATATGTCTTTACTCTGCAAAACTGTATTTCCTTATGAAGTGGTATTCTTACATATCCTTTCGAGAGAAAACTGTCCTGTGCCTTCTCTTTTGAGTCTACACACTTAGACATACACGCAACATGAAAGCTTTTCGACTTACAACGTGTTGTTTAGGAAAAACAAGATAATTTCGCACGATGCGGGATTTCCTTAAAACGTGATTTTCTGAAAAATTTTGACGAAAGAAAATTCTCCTTTTGGTTCTCTTTAGATGCTACATGTTAAGACGTACACGCCACAACAATTCTTTTCGAGATACAACGTGTAGTTTTGGAGATACAAGCTAATTTTGTACGATGCGTTATTTCTTCTCGTAAAGAGTTTCCAATGCGTACGTATATGTCTTTACTCTGCAAAACTGTATTTCCTTATGAAGTGGTATTCTTACATATCCTTTCGAGAGAAAACTGTCCTGTGCCTTCTCTTTTGAGGCTACACACTTAGACATACACGCAACATGAAAGCTTTTCGACTTACAACGTGTTGTTTAGGAAAAACAAGATAATTTCGCACGATGCGGGATTTCCTTAAAACGTGATTTTCTGAAAAATTTTGACGAAAGAAAATTCTCCTTTTGGTTCTCTTTAGATGCTACATGTTAAGACGTACACGCCACAACAATTCTTTTCGAGATACAACGTGTAGTTTTGGAGATACAAGCTAATTTTGTACGATGCGTTATTTCTTCTCGTAAAGAGTTTCCAATGCGTACGTATATGTCTTTACTCTGCAAAACTGTATTTCCTTATGAAGTGGTATTCTTACATATCCTTTCGAGAGAAAACTGTCCTGTGCCTTCTCTTTTGAGGCTACACACTTAGACATACACGCAACATGAAAGCTTTTCGACTTACAACGTGTTGTTTAGGAAAAACAAGATAATTTCGCACGATGCGGGATTTCCTTAAAACGTGATTTTCTGAAAAATTTTGACGAAAGAAAATTCTCCTTTTGGTTCTCTTTAGATGCTACATGTTAAGACGTACACGCCACAACAATTCTTTTCGAGATACAACGTGTAGTTTTGGAGATACAAGCTAATTTTGTACGATGCGTTATTTCTTCTCGTAAAGAGTTTCCAATGCGTACGTATATGTCTTTACTCTGCAAAACTGTATTTCCTTATGAAGTGGTATTCTTACATATCCTTTCGAGAGAAAACTGTCCTGTGCCTTCTCTTTTGAGGCTACACACTTAGACATACACGCAACATGAAAGCTTTTCGACTTACAACGTGTTGTTTAGGAAAAACAAGATAATTTCGCACGATGCGGGATTTCCTTAAAACGTGATTTTCTGAAAAATTTTGACGAAAGAAAATTCTCCTTTTGGTTCTCTTTAGATGCTACACGTTAAGACGTACACGCCACAACAATTCTTTTCGAGATACAACGTGTAGTTTTGGAGATACAAGCTAATTTTGTACGATGCGTTATTTCTTCTCGTAAAGAGTTTCCAATGCGTACGTATATGTCTTTACTCTGCAAAACTGTATTTCCTTATGAAGTGGTATTCTTACATATCCTTTCGAGAGAAAACTGTCCTGTGCCTTCTCTTTTGAGGCTACACACTTAGACATACACGCAACATGAAAGCTTTTCGACTTACAACGTGTTGTTTAGGAAAAACAAGATAATTTCGCACGATGCGGGATTTCCTTAAAACGTGATTTTCTGAAAAATTTTGACGAAAGAAAATTCTCCTTTTGGTTCTCTTTAGATGCTACATGTTAAGACGTACACGCCACAACAATTCTTTTCGAGATACAACGTGTAGTTTTGGAGATACAAGCTAATTTTGTACGATGCGTTATTTCTTCTCGTAAAGAGTTTCCAATGCGTACGTATATGTCTTTACTCTGCAAAACTGTATTTCCTTATGAAGTGGTATTCTTACATATCCTTTCGAGAGAAAACTGTCCTGTGCCTTCTCTTTTGAGGCTACACACTTAGACATACACGCAACATGAAAGCTTTTCGACTTACAACGTGTTGTTTAGGAAAAACAAGATAATTTCGCACGATGCGGGATTTCCTTAAAACGTGATTTTCTGAAAAATTTTGACGAAAGAAAATTCTCCTTTTGGTTCTCTTTAGATGCTACATGTTAAGACGTACACGCCACAACAATTCTTTTCGAGATACAACGTGTAGTTTTGGAGATACAAGCTAATTTTGTACGATGCGTTATTTATTCTCGTAAAGACTTTCCAATGCGTACGTATATGTCTTTACTCTGCAAAACTGTATTTCCTTATGAAGTGGTATTCTTACATATCCTTTCGAGAGAAAACTGTCCTGTGCCTTCTCTTTTGAGGCTACACACTTAGACATACACGCAACATGAAAGTTTTTCGACTTACAACGTGTTGTTTAGGAAAAACAAGATAATTTCGCACGATGCGGGATTTCCTTAAAACGTGATTTTCTGAAAAATTTTGACGAAAGAAAATTCTCCTTTTGGTTCTCTTTAGATGCTACATGTTAAGACGTACACGCCACAACAATTCTTTTCGAGATACAACGTGTAGTTTTGGAGATACAAGCTAATTTTGTACGATGCGTTATTTCTTCTCGTAAAGAGTTTCCAATGCGTACGTATATGTCTTTACTCTGCAAAACTGTATTTCCTTATGAAGTGGTATTCTTACATATCCTTTCGAGAGAAAACTGTCCTGTGCCTTCTCTTTTGAGGCTACACACTTAGACATACACGCAACATGAAAGCTTTTCGACTTACAACGTGTTGTTTAGGAAAAACAAGATAATTTCGCACGATGCGGGATTTCCTTAAAACGTGATTTTCTGAAAAATTTTGACGAAAGAAAATTCTCCTTTTGGTTCTCTTTAGATGCTACACGTTAAGACGTACACGCCACAACAATTCTTTTCGAGATACAACGTGTAGTTTTGGAGATACAAGCTAATTTTGTACGATGCGTTATTTCTTCTCGTAAAGAGTTTCCAATGCGTACGTATATGTCTTTACTCTGCAAAACTGTATTTCCTTATGAAGTGGTATTCTTACATATCCTTTCGAGAGAAAACTGTCCTGTGCCTTCTCTTTTGAGGCTACACACTTAGACATACACGCAACATGAAAGCTTTTCGACTTACAACGTGTTGTTTAGGAAAAACAAGATAATTTCGCACGATGCGGGATTTCCTTAAAACGTGATTTTCTGAAAAATTTTGACGAAAGAAAATTCTCCTTTTGGTTCTCTTTAGATGCTACATGTTAAGACGTACACGCCACAACAATTCTTTTCGAGATACAACGTGTAGTTTTGGAGATACAAGCTAATTTTGTACGATGCGTTATTTCTTCTCGTAAAGAGTTTCCAATGCGTACGTATATGTCTTTACTCTGCAAAACTGTATTTCCTTATGAAGTGGTATTCTTACATATCCTTTCGAGAGAAAACTGTCCTGTGCCTTCTCTTTTGAGGCTACACACTTAGACATACACGCAACATGAAAGCTTTTCGACTTACAACGTGTTGTTTAGGAAAAACAAGATAATTTCGCACGATGCGGGATTTCCTTAAAACGTGATTTTCTGAAAAATTTTGACGAAAGAAAATTCTCCTTTTGGTTGTCTTTAGATGCTACACGTTAAGACGTACACGCCACAACAATTCTTTTCGAGATACAACGTGTAGTTTTGGAGATACAAGCTAATTTTGTACGATGCGTTATTTCTTCTCGTAAAGAGTTTCCAATGCGTACGTATATGTCTTTACTCTGCAAAACTGTATTTCCTTATGAAGTGGTATTCTTACATATCCTTTCGAGAGAAAACTGTCCTGTGCCTTCTCTTTTGAGGCTACACACTTAGACATACACGCAACATGAAAGCTTTTCGACTTACAACGTGTTGTTTAGGAAAAACAAGATAATTTCGCACGATGCGGGATTTCCTTAAAACGTGATTTTCTGAAAAATTTTGACGAAAGAAAATTCTCCTTTTGGTTCTCTTTAGATGCTACACGTTAAGACGTACACGCCACAACAATTCTTTTCGAGATACAACGTGTAGTTTTGGAGATACAAGCTAATTTTGTACGATGCGTTATTTCTTCTCGTAAAGAGTTTCCAATGCGTACGTATATGTCTTTACTCTGCAAAACTGTATTTCCTTATGAAGTGGTATTCTTACATATCCTTTCGAGAGAAAACTGTCCTGTGCCTTCTCTTTTGAGGCTACACACTTAGACATACACGCAACATGAAAGCTTTTCGACTTACAACGTGTTGTTTAGGAAAAACAAGATAATTTCGCACGATGCGGGATTTCCTTAAAACGTGATTTTCTGAAAAATTTTGACGAAAGAAAATTCTCCTTTTGGTTCTCTTTAGATGCTACATGTTAAGACGTACACGCCACAACAATTCTTTTCGAGATACAACGTGTAGTTTTGGAGATACAAGCTAATTTTGTACGATGCGTTATTTCTTCTCGTAAAGAGTTTCCAATGCGTACGTATATGTCTTTACTCTGCAAAACTGTATTTCCTTATGAAGTGGTATTCTTACATATCCTTTCGAGAGAAAACTGTCCTGTGCCTTCTCTTTTGAGGCTACACACTTAGACATACACGCAACATGAAAGCTTTTCGACTTACAACGTGTTGTTTAGGAAAAACAAGATAATTTCGCACGATGCGGGATTTCCTTAAAACGTGATTTTCTGAAAAATTTTGACGAAAGAAAATTCTCCTTTTGGTTCTCTTTAGATGCTACACGTTAAGACGTACACGCCACAACAATTCTTTTCGAGATACAACGTGTAGTTTTGGAGATAAAAGCTAATTTTGTACGATGCGTTATTTCTTCTCGTAAAGAGTTTCCAATGCGTACGTATATGTCTTTACTCTGCAAAACTGTATTTCCTTATGAAGTGGTATTCTTACATATCCTTTCGAGAGAAAACTGTCCTGTGCCTTCTCTTTTGAGTCTACACACTTAGACATACACGCAACATGAAAGCTTTTCGACTTACAACGTGTTGTTTAGGAAAAACAAGATAATTTCGCACGATGCGGGATTTCCTTAAAACGTGATTTTCTGAAAAATTTTGACGAAAGAAAATTCTCCTTTTGGTTCTCTTTAGATGCTACATGTTAAGACGTACACGCCACAACAATTCTTTTCGAGATACAACGTGTAGTTTTGGAGATACAAGCTAATTTTGTACGATGCGTTATTTCTTCTCGTAAAGAGTTTCCAATGCGTACGTATATGTCTTTACTCTGCAAAACTGTATTTCCTTATGAAGTGGTATTCTTACATATCCTTTCGAGAGAAAACTGTCCTGTGCCTTCTCTTTTGAGGCTACACACTTAGACATACACGCAACATGAAAGCTTTTCGACTTACAACGTGTTGTTTAGGAAAAACAAGATAATTTCGCACGATGCGGGATTTCCTTAAAACGTGATTTTCTGAAAAATTTTGACGAAAGAAAAATCTCGTTTTGGTTCTCTTTAGATGCTACATGTTAAGACGTACACGCCACAACAATTCTTTTCGAGATACAACGTGTAGTTTTGGAGATACAAGCTAATTTTGTACGATGCGTTATTTCTTCTCGTAAAGAGTTTCCAATGCGTACGTATATGTCTTTACTCTGCAAAACTGTATTTCCTTATGAAGTGGTATTCTTACATATCCTTTCGAGAGAAAACTGTCCTGTGCCTTCTCTTTTGAGGCTACACACTTAGACATACACGCAACATGAAAGCTTTTCGACTTACAACGTGTTGTTTAGGAAAAACAAGATAATTTCGCACGATGCGGGATTTCCTTAAAACGTGATTTTCTGAAAAATTTTGACGAAAGAAAATTCTCCTTTTGGTTCTCTTTAGATGCTACATGTTAAGACGTACACGCCACAACAATTCTTTTCGAGATACAACGTGTAGTTTTGGAGATACAAGCTAATTTTGTACGATGCGTTATTTCTTCTCGTAAAGAGTTTCCAATGCGTACGTATATGTCTTTACTCTGCAAAACTGTATTTCCTTATGAAGTGGTATTCTTACATATCCTTTCGAGAGAAAACTGTCCTGTGCCTTCTCTTTTGAGGCTACACACTTAGACATACACGCAACATGAAAGCTTTTCGACTTACAACGTGTTGTTTAGGAAAAACAAGATAATTTCGCACGATGCGGGATTTCCTTAAAACGTGATTTTCTGAAAAATTTTGACGAAAGAAAATTCTCCTTTTGGTTCGCTTTAGATGCTACACGTTAAGACGTACACGCCACAACAATTCTTTTCGAGATACAACGTGTAGTTTTGGAGATACAAGCTAATTTTGTACGATGCGTTATTTCTTCTCGTAAAGAGTTTCCAATGCGTACGTATATGTCTTTACTCTGCAAAACTGTATTTCCTTATGAAGTGGTATTCTTACATATCCTTTCGAGAGAAAACTGTCCTGTGCCTTCTCTTTTGAGGCTACACACTTAGACATACACGCAACATGAAAGCTTTTCGACTTACAACGTGTTGTTTAGGAAAAACAAGATAATTTCGCACGATGCGGGATTTCCTTAAAACGTGATTTTCTGAAAAATTTTGACGAAAGAAAATTCTCCTTTTGGTTCTCTTTAGATGCTACATGTTAAGACGTACACGCCACAACAATTCTTTTCGAGATACAACGTGTAGTTTTGGAGATACAAGCTAATTTTGTACGATGCGTTATTTCTTCTCGTAAAGAGTTTCCAATGCGTACGTATATGTCTTTACTCTGCAAAACTGTATTTCCTTATGAAGTGGTATTCTTACATATCCTTTCGAGAGAAAACTGTCCTGTGCCTTCTCTTTTGAGGCTACACACTTAGACATACACGCAACATGAAAGCTTTTCGACTTACAACGTGTTGTTTAGGAAAAACAAGATAATTTCGCACGATGCGGGATTTCCTTAAAACGTGATTTTCTGAAAAATTTTGACGAAAGAAAATTCTCCTTTTGGTTCTCTTTAGATGCTACATGTTAAGACGTACACGCCACAACAATTCTTTTCGAGATACAACGTGTAGTTTTGGAGATACAAGCTAATTTTGTACGATGCGTTATTTCTTCTCGTAAAGACTTTCCAATGCGTACGTATATGTCTTTACTCTGCAAAACTGTATTTCCTTATGAAGTGGTATTCTTACATATCCTTTCGAGAGAAAACTGTCCTGTGCCTTCTCTTTTGAGGCTACACACTTAGACATACACGCAACATGAAAGTTTTTCGACTTACAACGTGTTGTTTAGGAAAAACAAGATAATTTCGCACGATGCGGGATTTCCTTAAAACGTGATTTTCTGAAAAATTTTGACGAAAGAAAATTCTCCTTTTGGTTCTCTTTAGATGCTACATGTTAAGACGTACACGCCACAACAATTCTTTTCGAGATACAACGTGTAGTTTTGGAGATACAAGCTAATTTTGTACGATGCGTTATTTCTTCTCGTAAAGAGTTTCCAATGCGTACGTATATGTCTTTACTCTGCAAAACTGTATTTCCTTATGAAGTGGTATTCTTACATATCCTTTCGAGAGAAAACTGTCCTGTGCCTTCTCTTTTGAGGCTACACACTTAGACATACACGCAACATGAAAGCTTTTCGACTTACAACGTGTTGTTTAGGAAAAACAAGATAATTTCGCACGATGCGGGATTTCCTTAAAACGTGATTTTCTGAAAAATTTTGACGAAAGAAAATTCTCCTTTTGGTTCTCTTTAGATGCTACACGTTAAGACGTACACGCCACAACAATTCTTTTCGAGATACAACGTGTAGTTTTGGAGATACAAGCTAATTTTGTACGATGCGTTATTTCTTCTCGTAAAGAGTTTCCAATGCGTACGTATATGTCTTTACTCTGCAAAACTGTATTTCCTTATGAAGTGGTATTCTTACATATCCTTTCGAGAGAAAACTGTCCTGTGCCTTCTCTTTTGAGGCTACACACTTAGACATACACGCAACATGAAAGCTTTTCGACTTACAACGTGTTGTTTAGGAAAAACAAGATAATTTCGCACGATGCGGGATTTCCTTAAAACGTGATTTTCTGAAAAATTTTGACGAAAGAAAATTCTCCTTTTGGTTCTCTTTAGATGCTACATGTTAAGACGTACACGCCACAACAATTCTTTTCGAGATACAACGTGTAGTTTTGGAGATACAAGCTAATTTTGTACGATGCGTTATTTCTTCTCGTAAAGAGTTTCCAATGCGTACGTATATGTCTTTACTCTGCAAAACTGTATTTCCTTATGAAGTGGTATTCTTACATATCCTTTCGAGAGAAAACTGTCCTGTGCCTTCTCTTTTGAGGCTACACACTTAGACATACACGCAACATGAAAGCTTTTCGACTTACAACGTGTTGTTTAGGAAAAACAAGATAATTTCGCACGATGCGGGATTTCCTTAAAACGTGATTTTCTGAAAAATTTTGACGAAAGAAAATTCTCCTTTTGGTTCTCTTTAGATGCTACATGTTAAGACGTACACGCCACAACAATTCTTTTCGAGATACAACGTGTAGTTTTGGAGATACAAGCTAATTTTGTACGATGCGTTATTTCTTCTCGTAAAGAGTTTCCAATGCGTACGTATATGTCTTTACTCTGCAAAACTGTATTTCCTTATGAAGTGGTATTCTTACATATCCTTTCGAGAGAAAACTGTCCTGTGCCTTCTCTTTTGAGGCTACACACTTAGACATACACGCAACATGAAAGCTTTTCGACTTACAACGTGTTGTTTAGGAAAAACAAGATAATTTCGCACGATGCGGGATTTCCTTAAAACGTGATTTTCTGAAAAATTTTGACGAAAGAAAATTCTCCTTTTGGTTCTCTTTAGATGCTACATGTTAAGACGTACACGCCACAACAATTCTTTTCGAGATACAACGTGTAGTTTTGGAGATACAAGCTAATTTTGTACGATGCGTTATTTCTTCTCGTAAAGACTTTCCAATGCGTACGTATATGTCTTTACTCTGCAAAACTGTATTTCCTTATGAAGTGGTATTCTTACATATCCTTTCGAGAGAAAACTGTCCTGTGCCTTCTCTTTTGAGGCTACACACTTAGACATACACGCAACATGAAAGTTTTTCGACTTACAACGTGTTGTTTAGGAAAAACAAGATAATTTCGCACGATGCGGGATTTCCTTAAAACGTGATTTTCTGAAAAATTTTGACGAAAGAAAATTCTCCTTTTGGTTCTCTTTAGATGCTACATGTTAAGACGTACACGCCACAACAATTCTTTTCGAGATACAACGTGTAGTTTTGGAGATACAAGCTAATTTTGTACGATGCGTTATTTCTTCTCGTAAAGAGTTTCCAATGCGTACGTATATGTCTTTACTCTGCAAAACTGTATTTCCTTATGAAGTGGTATTCTTACATATCCTTTCGAGAGAAAACTGTCCTGTGCCTTCTCTTTTGAGGCTACACACTTAGACATACACGCAACATGAAAGCTTTTCGACTTACAACGTGTTGTTTAGGAAAAACAAGATAATTTCGCACGATGCGGGATTTCCTTAAAACGTGATTTTCTGAAAAATTTTGACGAAAGAAAATTCTCCTTTTGGTTCTCTTTAGATGCTACACGTTAAGACGTACACGCCACAACAATTCTTTTCGAGATACAACGTGTAGTTTTGGAGATACAAGCTAATTTTGTACGATGCGTTATTTCTTCTCGTAAAGAGTTTCCAATGCGTACGTATATGTCTTTACTCTGCAAAACTGTATTTCCTTATGAAGTGGTATTCTTACATATCCTTTCGAGAGAAAACTGTCCTGTGCCTTCTCTTTTGAGGCTACACACTTAGACATACACGCAACATGAAAGCTTTTCGACTTACAACGTGTTGTTTAGGAAAAACAAGATAATTTCGCACGATGCGGGATTTCCTTAAAACGTGATTTTCTGAAAAATTTTGACGAAAGAAAATTCTCCTTTTGGTTCTCTTTAGATGCTACACGTTAAGACGTACACGCCACAACAATTCTTTTCGAGATACAACGTGTAGTTTTGGAGATACAAGCTAATTTTGTACGATGCGTTATTTCTTCTCGTAAAGAGTTTCCAATGCGTACGTATATGTCTTTACTCTGCAAAACTGTATTTCCTTATGAAGTGGTATTCTTACATATGCTTTCGAGAGAAAACTGTCCTGTGCCTTTTCTTTTGAGGCTACACACTTAGACATACACGCAACATGAAAGCTTTTCGACTTACAACGTGTTGTTTAGGAAAAACAAGATAATTTCGCACGATGCGGGATTTCCTTAAAACGTGATTTTCTGAAAAATTTTGACGAAAGAAAATTCTCCTTTTGGTTCTCTTTAGATGCTACATGTTAAGACGTACACGCCACAACAATTCTTTTCGAGATACAACGTGTAGTTTTGGAGATACAAGCTAATTTTGTACGATGCGTTATTTCTTCTCGTAAAGAGTTTCCAATGCGTACGTATATGTCTTTACTCTGCAAAACTGTATTTCCTTATGAAGTGGTATTCTTACATATCCTTTCGAGAGAAAACTGTCCTGTGCCTTCTCTTTTGAGGCTACACACTTAGACATACACGCAACATGAAAGCTTTTCGACTTACAACGTGTTGTTTAGGAAAAACAAGATAATTTCGCACGATGCGGGATTTCCTTAAAACGTGATTTTCTGAAAAATTTTGACGAAAGAAAATTCTCCTTTTGGTTCTCTTTAGATGCTACATGTTAAGACGTACACGCCACAACAATTCTTTTCGAGATACAACGTGTAGTTTTGGAGATACAAGCTAATTTTGTACGATGCGTTATTTCTTCTCGTAAAGAGTTTCCAATGCGTACGTATATGTCTTTACTCTGCAAAACTGTATTTCCTTATGAAGTGGTATTCTTACATATCCTTTCGAGAGAAAACTGTCCTGTGCCTTCTCTTTTGAGGCTACACACTTAGACATACACGCAACATGAAAGCTTTTCGACTTACAACGTGTTGTTTAGGAAAAACAAGATAATTTCGCACGATGCGGGATTTCCTTAAAACGTGATTTTCTGAAAAATTTTGACGAAAGAAAATTCTCCTTTTGGTTCTCTTTAGATGCTACACGTTAAGACGTACACGCCACAACAATTCTTTTCGAGATACAACGTGTAGTTTTGGAGATACAAGCTAATTTTTTACGATGCGTTATTTCTTCTCGTAAAGAGTTTCCAATGCGTACGTATATGTCTTTACTCTGCAAAACTGTATTTCCTTATGAAGTGGTATTCTTACATATCCTTTCGAGAGAAAACTGTCCTGTGCCTTCTCTTTTGAGGCTACACACTTAGACATACACGCAACATGAAAGCTTTTCGACTTACAACGTGTTGTTTAGGAAAAACAAGATAATTTCGCACGATGCGGGATTTCCTTAAAACGTGATTTTCTGAAAAATTTTGACGAAAGAAAATTCTCCTTTTGGTTCTCTTTAGATGCTACACGTTAAGACGTACACGCCACAACAATTCTTTTCGAGATACAACGTGTAGTTTTGGAGATACAAGCTAATTTTGTACGATGCGTTATTTCTTCTCGTAAAGAGTTTCCAATGCGTACGTATATGTCTTTACTCTGCAAAACTGTATTTCCTTATGAAGTGGTATTCTTACATATCCTTTCGAGAGAAAACTGTCCTGTGCCTTCTCTTTTGAGGCTACACACTTAGACATACACGCAACATGAAAGCTTTTCGACTTACAACGTGTTGTTTAGGAAAAACAAGATAATTTCGCACGATGCGGGATTTCCTTAAAACGTGATTTTCTGAAAAATTTTGACGAAAGAAAATTCTCCTTTTGGTTCTCTTTAGATGCTACATGTTAAGACGTACACGCCACAACAATTCTTTTCGAGATACAACGTGTAGTTTTGGAGATACAAGCTAATTTTGTACGATGCGTTATTTCTTCTCGTAAAGAGTTTCCAATGCGTACGTATATGTCTTTACTCTGCAAAACTGTATTTCCTTATGAAGTGGTATTCTTACATATCCTTTCGAGAGAAAACTGTCCTGTGCCTTCTCTTTTGAGGCTACACACTTAGACATACACGCAACATGAAAGCTTTTCGACTTACAACGTGTTGTTTAGGAAAAACAAGATAATTTCGCACGATGAGGGATTTCCTTAAAACGTGATTTTCTGAAAAATTTTGACGAAAGAAAATTCTCCTTTTGGTTCTCTTTAGATGCTACACGTTAAGACGTACACGCCACAACAATTCTTTTCGAGATACAACGTGTAGTTTTGGAGATACAAGCTAATTTTGTTCTATGCGTTATTTCTTCTCGTAAAGAGTTTCCAATGCGTACGTATATGTCTTTACTCTGCAAAACTGTATTTCCTTATGAAGTGGTATTCTTACATATCCTTTCGAGAGAAAACTGTCCTGTGCCTTCTCTTTTGAGGCTACACACTTAGACTTACACGCAACATGAAAGCTTTTCGACTTACAACGTGTTGTTTAGGAAAAACAAGATAATTTCGCACGATGCGGGATTTCCTTAAAACGTGATTTTCTGAAAAATTTTGACGAAAGAAAATTCTCCTTTTGGTTCTCTTTAGATGCTACACGTTAAGACGTACACGCCACAACAATTCTTTTCGAGATACAACGTGTAGTTTTGGAGATACAAGCTAATTTTGTACGATGCGTTATTTCTTCTCGTAAAGAGTTTCCAATGCGTACGTATATGTCTTTACTCTGCAAAACTGTATTTCCTTATGAAGTGGTATTCTTACATATCCTTTCGAGAGAAAACTGTCCTGTGCCTTCTCTTTTGAGGCTACACACTTAGACATACACGCAACATGAAAGCTTTTCGACTTACAACGTGTTGTTTAG